>NC_056726.1:413358982-413658982 GCF_019279795.1 Protopterus annectens | reverse complement strand
TTGTTAATGTCTGTTATGTACTTCAGAGATAAAGATTCTCGTTGTCTACTGATGTACTATGTTCTTCATCTGTAAATATGTTGTAAGTAATTGCTATGTTAAATTGTTAATCGCTATGTAATCCGATGTAACTACTGTCTGTTTATTTTAACTGTGGAGCTTTTCTCCCCAGGCCTCTGCTAAAAATGGACCTACGTCCAGTGGGACACTCCCGGTCAACAAATTTAAATAAATAAATAAATAAATAAAAATCAAATGAAAGGTGATATTCATGGACTGTAAGGTATTTTAACATTTTGTCTTCTTTTAGCTATTAGTCATTAATAGTGTATAAAGCTAGTGGAAGGTTTTGCCAAACACCAGAATGCTGCACTTTTTTGACACTGAAGGCAAGGTAATTTACACTGCACCATCCATGTCTAATGACAGGTATTCACAGAATGGAGGTGATGTTTGTGGGATTAAGGATAATGCTCCCAAGTTTGCAGTCATCTGCATATCTGGTGAGCTAGACTGTGAAGTCAGTTTTGACATCTGAAAAAAAGATTCCAAAGAAGAATGGCCCCAGGACAGAGTTCTGAGGGACTGCATGCTGACAAGAGCCCTCACACTCTTACACACTGCATATGACCATGTAGAAAATTTGTGGCCACAAGTTATTATGGCTTCATTTACCTTCAGAGTCCTGAATTTATGTATGATTACATCATGGAGTACAGTGTTGAATACTTTAGTCAGATCTAATTAACCTGCTTGGACAGATAAACCATCCAGGGTAGTAGACATCCTCATAAAAAATGAATGAGATCTACCTCTGAAAAGTCTGTAGTGGGCAGCTCATAGAAAAAGAGTTTCTTATGTCTATCTGAATAGCTTGAGCAATATGTTTGTGAGTCTGACTGGTCTGTAAGTACTACGATCTGTGACAGGGCCATTATTATGGATTACTGCCACCCGAGCCTGCTTCTTGATATCAGTTTGCTCTGTGTATGAGTTCCATTTTCATAGTCTATACTGTCATATGCATAAAACTAAAAAGTGAAATTAATATAAATATAACCAGAAAAGTCAGAAAATATGCAACTATAAACAATGACCATGTACCCTGACTGCCCATGCTCGGTGATAATGAAACAAACAGAAATAAAATGTACTTGTTTAGATTCTTGCATCTTCTGAGACATATGTCGTCAGTCACTGTTAGTCAATAATCTAAGGAAAGTTTTAGCTTTCTCTTACTTAACCTTCTACTGCTACAAAGAACTCTTTAATGTTTTCTGGGTTAAAAATCTGGTTAAAACATTTATCACATTCTCTTTAACTCCTACCCCCCCCCCCCCCCCACACACACACACACACACACACCAGCTATTAAGTTTATCAATGGTTTAATTATTTTGATTTTATTTTAGCTTTTGCTAACTGTCCAGGACCACATAGTACAAATGCTTTCTTTCAGGTTTGACCAAAGAACTCATCTATGGTGATGTGCTCTTCAGTCATACAGTATGCAAGTTTAAGCCATGGGAACCAAATCTGAGAGTTAGGGATATAGCTGACTGCATTTTGTAACGCTGTCAACACAATTAATAACATAAAATAAATAAGACACTGCTGCTACAGCTTTAAGTATTAAGTTGCAAATTAATCCAGCCTTCAGATTTTGGTTTGATTTCTACAATTTCTATCCATATGTCAAGTAAACTTGCAAATCATACAACCGTGGCCAAGGAACTAGGTCACCTCTAAAAAACAATCATTTTTTTGGTGGGTTCACCAGGCTAACAAATACAATTACATTAAATAACATGCAAAGAGGTTTTTAATATATTCAAAAAAGGTTACAGACTGTCTGTTAACTACTTTCGTTAAGACTGGCAGAGAAGGTTCCTTACTATAAACTAAGAATGGTTTGAATATATCTTTAGCCTGCACTGAAACATCAGTTTAAGAAAAGATTAACAAAAAGAAGTAATGAATGTTAAAATATGGGAGGAAATCTTGTCAAACATTCTACCAGCAGCTCCTCCCTGTGAAAACAACCAGCTTGGTCTCTTAGATAAATAGCTAAATGTGGCAAATTAACTAAAGAAATGGTTGGTTCCCATGCATTTCTAGTTGTCTGTCTTCTATTTTTAAAAGTAGCTTGTTCCCCTGGTCCAAGAATGCCTGCCTCCTTTCTTCCCCTCTGAAGCACTAGGTTATGTGAAAATACTTTGTGCCAAGTGGGCTGCGGGAGGGGCAGAGGCAGCAGAACACACACACACACACACACACACACACACACACACACACACACACACACACACACACACACACACACACAAACACACCAGAGCAATAATAGAAAACTCTCCTAAAAAAAAACTGACACTAAATGTGAATCACGTAAGCAGAAACCAGAGCAATAACAGAAAACTCTCCTCAAAAACTGTACCTAAATGTGAATCACGTAAGGACCTTGATCACGAATCAGCAAAACTGTCCTTACCATAAGGAAGCAACTTGGGGGAAGCAGCATTACTAGTTAGTTTAACATCTGCGGGGGCAGCAGAAAACCAGAGTAATAACAGAACAAAATACGGCAGCATAATGGAAAACACAGTACCTAATGTAAGAACCTTGTACCTGAAAACACAAACGATCATAACTCCATATAATGGAACAGCTAGTTAGTTTAACTTCCGCATGCTTTTAAATCCACGTTAGCATGCGACACATGGACAAGTCCGCTTTGGGTTCTTAGAAAAACTCGACCATGGAGTTTTTTTTTTCAGCTGTAAAAGTGGGGAGGGTGCTCACTCCCCCTCGCTCTATGGTTCCGGCACCCATGGGAGGAAGACAGATACCATTGCTGCCTGGATGGAGGAATGTAGGACTGCAGACATCCCAGAACTGTGTAATTATAAACTACAGAGAATACTTGTAAGACTTAAAAGCTGAATATAGGCAAGACTGGTATTCATAATAGCATTTTTCCACAGCTGCCAGGGACAGGGAGGTTAGTGTCGGAACCCATGGGGCTAGAATGGCTAGGATGAAGGAAGCATATGGTATGTATGAAGCAAAGGAGTAGTGTTATTGTAACATTGAAAGTTAAAGATAGCGTTTTAGTATTTTATAAAGTTGTATCAAATTGAATATGCATATCCTGACTGTAAAAGCAAGTATGCATGCATTAGTCTGTAGCACAAACCAAGAGTACAATATTAGACTTTAGGCAGAGGTTGTGGGGTCAAATACCACAATTCCTATATAATACGGTTAAATCTTCAAGTATATTTAAATTAAATTAAAACCTCTATACCAGTGGCACAAATGCCCTCCTGTAAACTGTAAACTGTATAAATGGAACATGCATATGTGCAATATATGCATGTGTCAAGGAGTACTTGCTGCAATATGTAGTATAGTTTACATCTGTTAGGAGCTGGTACTCATAAAAGTAAAAGTTATCTCATAGGAGATGGGACTCAAAAGTAAAAGTTAAGATAAAAGAGTCAAATAATTGTATTAATGCATTGTATGTCACATATGAAGGTACTAATCTTATATCTTTTTTCCTTTCACCCCAACCCTTATCGCTCTTTTTTATTTTATTTGTATTATAATTTATTTTATTTTATTTTAATTTTTTTTTTATTTTATTTTGGGTCGTCAAAAGGTGCCCATGTCATCCATGCGTACCACATCACTAAATGCTCCACAGCACAGTGGAGTAGACCTGCGCCCCCTCCATCGACTCCAGCACCATTGCTCAGCATGTCTGGGAGCTAACCTGGCAGTAGCACCTATGCTGCCCCTTCACTACCTGCCCCCTCAGGTAGTCCTGCCCGGAGCCTAGTCCAGTGGTCCCCTCCAGGAGCAGTGATAGAGGTGATGATTTTATCACCTGCACCAAGTTGCCAGGGATGGCGTATAGGGTTGTGCACCACAATGTTGGTGCATGTCTGTGCTGGCCGAAGAAGTTGCTCTCCCTCATTTTACATAGTACCAGAAGGAGAAGGAGACATTAAGCACTCCAGCTAGCGGTCGAGTGAGGTGACAGTCATGACAGTCACAGTCCAGTGGGTGAGGACTCAATTCTCACTGTCACCAAGTTTGACAACCATGGGTTTGGGATGTCCCCACCCTCACTCCAATCATGCTGTCCCCCCACACTCACCTCAATCATGCTGTCCCCCAGAATTTTATGTCCATCACTGTCTGTGTCTCTTGTCTTGTCTGTTTGCAGTTGCTTCCTGATCTGTCCAACCTATCTGACACAGACATTCCTACATCCCTTCCCCAACATTCACATCTTTCTCCAAAATAATAATAATAATAATAATAATAAAAAAAAAAAAAAAAAAAAAAAAACGGGCACCTTTCCCACAAAAAAATAAATAAATAAAAAATCAGCCCATACATAGCTCTTCCTTTTGCACACGTCTTCTTGACACACATGATTTAGTCCAATTGCCTATACAGTATGAATGTTTTGTAGTCACCCCTCTCTCTGGAGGTGACAGTCCAAATTAGTTAATATATTCCACATATATTCACTTTACACTGTTAAAGAAATGGATAGCTATGGTTCTTTCATATCTACCTCCTGCACATTCCGGCCCTGCTTTCCCTTTGTTCTTCCCTCACTAGCTCCCCATTTCACCACTGTCCTGTCTACCCATTTCACCTCTTTAAGCCATTTTATGTGAAGGTGCACATCATGTATCAACGAGCAGCAGCAGGCAATGGCGGAAATGTATTTACATTTATTTAAAAGTATTATATATGTCAACAATGTATTTAAAAGTATTAGATACAGCTGTATTTGAACCCTGTACCATCTGGCCCCAACAAGGAATGTAACAATGCATTAAAACGTACTTACACAGAGAAAGTTAAGCAGTAGGTGCATTTCATAGACTCAATACTAACTGTCAGGCTCTAGCAATGTGGCTTGTGTTTGTACACTGCTTACCTATGCATAAACGTGTATTGCTCATATGTATACACTGTGGTAATCAGTGTGCAAGCCTGCTGCTCACTGAGCTATGGAAATGTACATATGCTGTATTACTGCTGTTTTCTGTCCATTCCCCTGTGTATGACATGAAATCACATGTGTAAACATTACAAATTGAGGGCCCCATCTAACAGCATGTCACATAGTTACAATACATCCATCTTTTGCCATCCCCCCAAAAGCACTGCAACCCTGGTGTCTCAGTACTTTTTCCACACATATATCAACCACAGTACACCATGTAATATCAAATATTGTGTGCTATGCAATGCACATCAATCTGGTAGCATGCAGAACTACTATTGATCCATATGCCTTAAAACCCTTATCTGCAGGCTAGGGAAGAAATCAGCATGACCCATATCCATAGGTGACCTTCAACACCTTGACCCTACACATTTTGTTTTTGTGAAAGGTAGATTTTGCTTATTGAACCTTGTGGACTTCTTGGATACTGACCCCATAGACTTGGATAAGGGATAACAGAACATACTACCTATGTTGACTTATCCAAGACCTTTGACACTATTCCCCACTCATGTGTCATATTGAAGATCTCCAATGCAGGAATTAAGCCATACAGTAGTACAGGGATAGGCAATTGGCTCATTGACACACACTCTCAAAGTGGGGACTGCACCTCCACCACTAGCCAATTGCCATTAGAATACCACAAGGATCTGTGCTGGGCCCCTCAACTGTTTATAAACTACTTCCCTGAAGCACAGCTAATGGTAGATGGCCTGTAGTTTGCCAAGTTTGCAGAAGACTGGTAAATGGGCACACTAATATAGAGTCCTCCAGTGATGGTAACGTATTATGGAAGGGGCTGCACACACAAATGACTGGTACCAAACTCACGGACTGAACCTTAAATCATACAATGGGTCATTGCCCCCTTTGGCAATGAAATACCCCTGCTAATTATGATATACCTAGCACCCATGTCAGCTCAAACACAGAGTTGTGAGACTTGGAAACACATGTTGATAGCGATCTACACCTTAGTCAGTATGTGTCCATAGTGGTGACACACACATTCTGCACTGCACGCATCATATATATGACATCACATCCAAGACCAGGGTGGTCATACCTCTGCTGTACTCTACCCTTATCAGACCACTAATTGAGTACAAAGATTCCTTATGTCTGTACTTCACCAGACACATGCAGCAACTGGAGAAAACAGTGTTGTGGCTGGAAGACTCTAGGGCCTCCAAACATTGCATACATGGAAAGACTGAAAGACATATCAGTGTACTCAGTATCATGTAGACTGCTGAAAGATGACCTATGCCTGCCCTACAGAGCAGGCCCAGACCCTGCCCTACTGGAAACACTGCACATCTGCAAATCAAATGAGACAAGAATAACTTGGCCCAGGATTCTCAACCTAGCCTATGACATAAACAGAACATGCTCAGGAGACAGATACATCCCAGAATGACTCACACTCCTCTGTAATAGACTCCCATTGCATGTGAATCAGTGCTCCTCAATGACTCTGTTCAAGTGCAACTTTGACTACTGGTTGGGTGATTGTAAAGTCACCCCTGGGTGGCACCTATGCCCCTCATGGCAGGGGTGTAGCTAGCAATTTACATTTTGTACTCAGATCTAATGTTGTTGTCCCTACCACCCACTTATCATTTTACAAATGTACTCATCCCTCAAAAATTCTAACCCCAACACATATAGGA
This sequence comes from Protopterus annectens, assembly GCF_019279795.1. Classification (NCBI taxonomy): domain Eukaryota; kingdom Metazoa; phylum Chordata; order Ceratodontiformes; family Protopteridae; genus Protopterus; species Protopterus annectens. The sequence continues at coordinate 413,652,271 of NC_056726.1, read as the reverse complement.
AGGTAACAACATTATTCTCAGTGATTACCATTCATTCCCATAAAAAGCTGTTTTAGTGGCAAATTCCTTTTACACAAGCATTCTTTGTCTACTCCTTACTCTAAATATTCATTTGCACAGTTCAACACATTCTGTGCTTTTTGGGTGTTGAAGTTTCCAAGAGGTGTTCAAAAAGAAAAAAATATTCATTTGAATACACTGAGTATGCCTAGATACACCCTTGCCTCATGGACATGGACATTTGGTGCTGCTCACAAAATTGATCTGCTAATGTCCATCCAACTATGCTCAGTAAGGGTACTTGTGTTTTTACATAGCTAGACTTCTAAACACAGTAGCGCTATTAGGCTAGTAGCCTTCTATGTACATATGAAGTGATGAACACATGCAGGTCTACAAACATTTTGCTTCCTACATGGCCTGCTGATGTCATCTACTATGAGTTCACCTGCAGTCTTTTAAAAGTCAGGCTTTTGCCATGGTGCTTCCGTAATGTACTGTGTTCTGTAATCTGTGTACTTAGGTAGGGGTTCAGTTCTCATTGCAGTCAACAAGGCATATGTGTGTGTCTGTGTCTAGCCAAAAGAGCAGAAGGGCACATCCTACAGTTACTGCTATAATCCCCTGGATTGACAGTATTTTGATGGTAGCATATGCCTACCCATCCATTTCATGCAGACCTCCCAACATCTTCCATACAGCATGCACTGCTGATGTCATCCACTATAAGTTGACCTGCAGCCTTGTAAAAGTCAGACATGTGCCATGGTGATTGTGTAAAGTACTGAGTTCTGTAGTCTGTGTACTGAGATAGGTAGGAGTTCTGTTCTCAATGTAGTCAACTATGTGTGTATCTAGCCAAAACAGCAGAAGTGTGTATCCTGCAGTTACTGCTCCAATTCCATGAATTGACAGTATTGTGATACTTACACATGCCTACAGATCCATTTCATGCAGGCCTCCCAATTTCTTCACTCCAACATGCACTGCTGATGTCATCCACTATCTGTAAGTTGGCCTGCAGCCATGTAAAAGTCAGACTTGGGCCATGGTGTATAGGTAGGCATTCGGTTCTCACTGCAGTCAAGTGTGTGTGTGTGTGTGTGTGTGTGTGTGTGTGTGTGTGTGTGTGTGTAGCTAGCCAGAAGAGCAGAAAAAATCCCATGAATTGACAGTATTTTGATAGTTGCACGTGTTTACAGATCCATGTCATGCAGACCTCTCAACTTCTTTGCTCCAACATGCACTGTTGATGTCATCCACTATAAGGTGGCCTGCAGCCATGTAAAAGTCAGACTTGTGCTGTGGTGCTTGAGTAAAGTACTAGGTTTTGTAGCCTGTCTACCTAGATAGGTAGGGGTTCTGTTCTCACTGCAGTTAAGTGTGTGTGTGTGTGTGTGTGTGTGTGTGTGTGTGTGTGTGTGTGTGTGTGTGTGTGTGTGTATGTGTGTGTGTGTGTGTGTGTGTGTGTGTGTGTGTGTGTGTGTGTGTGTGTGTGTGAGCTGCTGCTTGACATTATAGGGAGCATTTTATACCAGCATGTTGGACACTGTTATATTCTCCTCAACAGACACTGCTAATATCATCAGCTATAAAGTGTTGTCTGAGACAATCCAAGTCATACTTGTACTGAGGTGCTTGCATAAAGTACTGGGTTTTGTAGTCTGTGTACTTAGTTAAGTAGGGGTACCATTATTACTGCAGTCGACTATGTGTGTGAGAGCTGTTGCTTGACATTATAGAGAGCATTTTACACCACATGTGGGACACTCATATTTTCCTCAGCAGACACTGGTGATGTCATTAGCTATATCAGATATTTTGATATGCAGTACTCCCACCAGGCCAGGGTCAGAGACCGGCTTGGAAGCCAGGAAGAAGTCACCTCATCCTATACAATAAAGATTATGGTGCCATGGCTTTTAATCTGTCCACATACATCATGGCATGGTTTGTAGGCCCTGTGTTATCTTGCTGAGAAAGCCCTGTGGTCTCCCCAGCTGCTACATGTGTCTTGTGAGGTACATGAAAAAGAGAGTATTATACTCTATTAGTGTTGTGATGAGGTTTGACTACAGAATTGTCATAGAATCCTAAAATCTCAATATGATGGCATGTCTTATGATGTGCACAGCATAGGCTTTCAATATCAGCATGGATACTTGACAGTCAAAGTTCAGAGTGCTATGTACATGAGTTCAAAGTGCTTGCATTACTGGGTTTCTGCATAGCAGGACTGTTGTCAATGCTGTGATTAACATGGAATTCTACTTTTCAGATGGACAACATTACAAACACACATTTCTGCATTTATTTGTAGATTGTGTGCCTTTGTCACCATTCGGTTGTGTGTGTTAGCTACTTCTGCACTATGCTTTCATGATTGGTGGACTCAATGATTGCACACAATATGCAGGAATCAGCAAACTTGATAAGCTAAAGGCCATATACTTTAGCCTGAACTGTCAAGAAATAGAGTTCAAAAAATGAAGGGCCAAACACACATCCCTGGAGTTCGCCAATGGTGACAGCTCTACTGGTACAGGTTGATTCACCAGCGTTCACATGATGTGTTCTGTCAGTGAACAAATTGGTTACCCATCAACTGATGTAAGGGTTAATCCCCAGCTTGGATGTTTTCTCAATGATACCTGCATGGGGGATTGTGTCAAAACCCTAGGCCACATCACCATAGGCAGTATGCACTGTCTTATCTTCATCCAGGGCTATCACATGGAATCAAAAGGCTGTGATAACATCACAGATCATCTATTGTATGACTCAGCACATACACCCTCCTGGCACAGTTGAATCCACAGTTCAACACACCTTCCACATGGCCTATGTTCCCAAACAAGGGTGTACATCAACATGCATCCACCTGAGTTGGGAGGACAGCACTTGATGCATGTGTATATAGAGACACTCTGACTCTTTTCGACTGTGAAGTAGACCAACATGTCATCATGGACCTCTTCTAGGGGTGTGTGTGACAGACCGCTGTAAGTTGTTAATGCTACATCAAGTTTGTTACATCTGATAGATGTCCTCAAAGAGGTCATCAAGGGTATGCATGATGACAACAGTATCAACTTATGAAACTTGACCAGGTCAAGGAATTTGACAAAAATCCATATTCAATCAACATTGTCATACATGGCCATAAACAGCTATATCAGCAAATGGGTAGACCAGTGTATGCCATATGTGGCATCTCATTATGTTGAAATGTGTGATGTGACCTCTATACTAGGTCCAGTGATTAGGTTGGTACATCAGGAGTGTCTGCTAGGCCCTTTCCTGCCCATTAGTTACGTGATGGACATTACAGATGACATACACATGATGTCTCCAAGCAGCTACTTGAAGGACTTCAGATTCCAGGCAATCATTGACTCCAAATGTGATATTAGTATTATACAGACAGTGTCAACACATACCAAAAACTGCGGCCACAGCCATGACAAGACCTGCAAAGACAAGAAACATGGAGGGGTTTGTTAAATCAGGATACAAACACGCCACCTAAGTATAATGTGGACATTGCACCTTATAATCAGACCAATAGGTATGTGACCTATGTCCTGGGGTAGAGGGTAAGTGGTACATCTACAAGCATGTGGTCACAATGTTGATTACTCCCTTGAATGTAACACAAGTACTGGGTATGTGAAGGACATGCACATCAGAGGCCATAATGCCTTTATGCTTCCCAACCTTCAATACACCAATGAATGTGTACAATGCACCCTTCTTTGTGTACCTCCCTGTACATCTTCCAGTGATGTGTAACTAAAGTGTGCCACCTTTGTCACAGTGTGGTTTCACACAGCTTATTGTCCATACCTAAGTATTCATTTGGTGGAATATACATGACTATCTGATGGTGCAGAACACCAATTAAGTTGTTACACCAGATGCATGTGTGCTACCTGTTCTGCTTATGCACACACTACATACATAGGTCTTTGACAATATTAATGCCATGGATATCATTCATGACAGTGTGACTTATGCTATATATATATATATATATATATATATATATATATATATATATATATATATACTGTGCACACAAGGCAGCTAGCCTGTTTTGCACATACTGTTGCATACAGGTATAGCAGTGTCCCTCCTGACACCTCCTACAAATATTACAGTGCCAGAGCAGTGTGCACGGTTATCCTCATAGAGTGTGGATGTAACATAATAGTTGTTCAAGTGTGTGTGTGTGTGTGTGTGTGTGTGTGTGTGTGTGTGTGTGTGTGTGTGTGTGTGTGTGTGTGTGTGTGTGTAGGCTCATCTATTATCACTCCACATCAAATATGGTATGTCAGAGGCATGGGATTACTGGTGGTATTATTTTGATATTGTCCATGATTGTGGTTGGTTCTTTCCATGATCCTTTACCTGTGGCCACCTTGCTGGAGACCTTTGCTGATTTTACACTCATATTCAGGCATATCAGTTTGCACAGTTTCATACTATGTACAATATGCACCCTACCCCAATTGCATATCAGGTCTCTGATAGATGGCCTCTGCATTATTCATGTAAGGATGCTTATCTCACAAAGACATCCTCCACATTGTTATGTCACCTTGTGTGACAGTCACAGACAACACATTTTCACTGTACAATCCATACTATACTATATACATATGTGTTTGGTGTTGCTGCTACAACCATCTTCTATTGACATGCCCTCCTCTGCTGTACATGAAGGAGTTTCACCTTTCCTCTTTCCCTCTGTTCATTTTTACAGTTCATCTGTGTGTCCCTATTCAATACACACACACACTTCCCTTGAGTGGTCATTTTACATGGCAGTCATATGTCCTGTTACAGATCATTAACACATCTTCAGTACAGAAAGCCAGGAATGGGATATCACAATACTCTGCATTATAGGTGCACTATTCTGTACTGTTATTGGACTACATACTTCACATTCATATCTCTCAACTGTCCAGATATTCCCAGGAATTTCAGATGTTCTCCTTATCAAATTTGTGGCTTTCTGTCATATCATTGGGATTATCTCTGGACTGATGTGACTCACTATTGCTTACATTTGAGTGCATACCTCTCAACTGTTCTGATTTGTGCAGACTGGCCACTTTTTGTCATGTAATCTTTTTCTCATAACATTTTTGTTTTCTGGCAAATCATTGACATGTCATTGCGGAGTGAAGTCAGAAACTGATGACTGACATTTGAGTTTCAAATTTCATGCTCTTCAGAAAATTCATGCTAATGTACAACCTATTTATTCTATCAACTTTCTAAGTTTGGAAGTACAATATTAAAAATCTGTCTCTAATTTGTCCCTTTGTCCCCCATTATGTATGCCTTTGTCCACATATCTTGCTCAAAGAGGATGACAGGTATGTTTGAGTTTCATTCTACCACATGTCTATGCAATATCTATGGCAGATATGTCCCTATCTCTGGTTAAATGTCCCCACATTATGTTGGTCTTTGTAGAGATATGTTGCAGTAACAGATTTACAGCTATCTGTGAACACTTGGTGGTCATTGTGGCATTTCGCACAACTTCACATTCTGTAGGTGCTCTTCTTTAAACAGAATTGTATCACATTCACTTACATGGTTTCCTGGCTGTAAACACTGTTTCCAACCATATAACCTAACTTAGGTGTGCCATCGTCATTAATATGCATTGCATGCTACCGCTTGCTGCTCACCATCATGCAAACATATAAACTCCATGTAGGCTCTGTGCCAAGCCTGCACTGAGTTTATTGAATCCTGAGGATAGTAACATAAAACTATTATTCAAGTAACTTTCTAAGGTTATAAGAGCAATGTTTAAGTCTGTTCCTGATTTTGGGCCTTTGTCACTCATTAGGTTTTTGGTTTGTTCCTGATTCTTGCATACAGCAAAATGCTATAAGTGTTGAGTGGGGTGGGGGCTGTCTGAGGAAGAAAGCAAGTTACCTTCTTTTTCCCCTTTAAACAGATTGTCTTTGCAGGAGTGGTGTGTATTTGTTTGAAATAATGTGTTTGTGGGAAACAAACTTGAAATACATTACTGAACCCATAAGTATTTATTTCTGCTAAAATCAGACATTGAGTAGTACACAGTAAACAATGGAATTATAATTGTTGGGTCCAGAAGCTGTGGATGAGAATGACTGATCCATCTAGTAGCATCAAGTTAAAAAGTTTGCCTTTGCATGATTACAATGAATTTGTGTAAAGCAAGTTAGAACAATTTGTTGTGGCCTTTTTTATTACAATCAGAGATTTCAGATGTACACCATCAAGTGGCTCTATTTGATAGGTACAGATGTGGTAAATTATAACAACAGCAGCTTGAGTGGTATTTAATGGTTGAAATGTTCTGAAATAGGTCATTTTGTTACTATTGGTTTATAAATTTTGTTTCACTTTTTATTAAAAATGTTCAAAACTAATCAAATTTAAATTGCATGCAAACAAGGTTTGCATTATCAAAAATTAAATATAATTTAAAGCAATCTGCTGCATAAGCATACATTTAACCCATTCACTCCAATTGAACTCTGGAGGTTTATACTCTCACTTCCAATGACTACATCCTGAACTTTTGGGCAAAATCAAGTTATATCCTCAGATTTCAAACACATGTGCTTACCTCTGGAGCCATGATGGATTTTAAAAGTAGCAATAAAGAGTAAATATTAATTGTGTAGTATTGCACACCTTACAATATCTTAGCAACCACTAAAGCTATGTTCATACTTCCATCAACATTTTGTTTGCCCATTTGTGAGATTTCATATGCGGCTATGCAGTTCTGTCTGCATTATATGGTTGATGTTATATTTAGGCAAATATGACAATTATGACAATATAAATAATTAGTGTATGAACAGCAATTAATATCTCTTTACTAGCACTAGACAGAGGTAAAATATAAATACAGTTATAAATAAACAAAAAGACAAAATATTCAAATCGTACTGAAAAAAAAAAAGATGACTTCACACTAAAAATTCAACTTTAATAGGCATTCACGATACACATAAATACAGTTATGCTGTCCATCACATAAGCTTTAAGATTAAATCTTTCAATATATTGTATGCAACATGGTTTTGGAATTATTAATGCAAATATAAACATGCCATATTAGATGATTAGATCTGTAGGATGCAACTATGCAAGCACCTAGAGGTTTTACCAGGTTGTAATGAGTTAAAACAATGAGGGAAATGAATCCAAAAGAATATGCATTTATGCATAGTTCAAAAATGTATTTCGAGCATGTAGTTTGAAAACTACTCAATGCTCAACGTATATTTTATTTGTCATTGTAAGCAGGACTGTGTAAAGAGTTGATGCAACAATCACCTTTTAATATGTTGCAATATCTCTACATTGCCAGTGAAGACAGTGTGCTGTCACTGAAGGCAGGTTCTACAGTAGAATCCTGCTCTTTTCACCTTTCTGCAATACATATACAGACGTGTTAATCCAGTGAGCAGTAAGCACTATTTGGTAAAGTTTGTGTCGCTGGAAGCCTTCAGAAGGGTGTGTATAAATTTCACTTATGCATTCTGGATATGGGTTTACTCTGGAAGCTCCCGTCTTTGAGCCCAAAAAATTAGGATTATGGTATGAATGCAATGAAACTACCCCATCCAACTGAATGATTGTACTTACTATATTGAGGTTACTGCCAAACTTTACGTCAGTTTCCTGATTTACCAATTCTATGTGGAATGTTTTTTTTTTTTTTATTTTAGTTTCGGTTCTTGATAGCAGCTGACAATTAGCTTGCCTAGTGACCCTCTGTATATCTTCATCTCCCTGTTTGCTACTCTTCCTCCACTAGAGTCATTTGTAAGATGGGAAGGAAATCAAGAATCTACAGAGAAGGAGGAATAATGGTCAGCTTGCCAATTAATACTCCTTAGTCGGGCCAATTGATTGAGAAATGGACTGGGTACCTATTGGAGAGAAAGAGAGAGAGGCCAGTGCCCTGCAGCATCATCCTATATTGCATACTTAGGACATTTTCATGGTTAGCCTTAAGTCCTATTAACATGGTGAATAAAGCCACTGGGTGGGTGTGCAATGGCTCTTTCAAGGGTCATACCTCCACCTACATGGTGATGCTTAGCCTAAATGCTCAGCTGCCTACTACAGTAATAGCTTAGAATCTTTTTCCCAGTGTTACCACTGGAATGTGCAAATCCTTCTCATGTTCAGAACATCTCACTCCTTTCACCCAGTGCTGTAACTTCTAACTGAAACCATAGTCAGGGCTCCATCCATCTCCCAATGGATCCAGATCTATGTACATCCTACTGAATTACGTAATGCACTTTTGCATTTTTTGTCAAAACATGCTTGGTCTGAAACCAAGAATGTAATTTCAGAAACAAAATTCCTACATTTATTTATTTATTTATTTTATTTTTATTTTACATTTGTTGACCGGGATAGTCCGACTGGATGCATGTCCATTTTCAGCGGAGGCCCGGGGAGAAAAGCTCCAAGGGTAAGCAGATACAGCATTACATAATACCAGCATTACATATTACAAACAGACTCTTTACAGAGATTACATAAGTAAGCAAGTTAAACAAGTTCCACAGGTTACAGTTAATCCTGAGCACAAGTTAGGATTAAATTAAATTACACAGTAAACTGGTTAACAGATTTTTACACATTCTAGAGAGAGTTAGCCAGGCTTGATACATTGACATAGCCAGTTAAGTGACACATGTTGTTTGAGTCTAGTTTTAAATTGACCTAAGGTAGAAAGTAAGGTAATATCAGCTGGAAGAGAGTTCCAGGATCTACTTACAGAGTTTGCAAAGAGAGAATCACCGGTTTATGGCAAACTTATGTGTCCTTTCAATGCTAAACAATACATATTTCATCAGCATTTTCTGGCTTGAAATGCTCTTTTCAAAGGAGTATGTCCCTGCTAACAAGAATAATCCTGACAAACAGAAGAGTGACAGAGAATTATTTGCTAGAATGCTCACTGGCTCATTTGGGAAAAACATGTGCAAGAGTGTGGTGCCTTCCAGAGCCAGTAGCATTAGTATTTACACTGTGCAGAAACTCACAGTATACTCAAAATGCTCTTTGTAGACATAAAAAGAACAGTGAACCTCAAACAACTGTAGGCATCTAGGTTACAAAATAAACTTAAAACCACAAAAGCAACAGCGACTCCGACATACTTCACCAAAATGACAAATCCAAGAAATAAGACAAGTAATTTATTGAGCACTTTCATCCCAATGTTGAGACTTCATCAGAATAAATTACATAAAACTGCTGAAAACTAGTTGTTTTTAATGACAGGGATGACACCAATTAATTATTTGACCTTTTAGAGTCCTTCCTTGATGAACTTGAACTGAATAAAGAATCGGGGAGCAATTTATCCAACAACCAGGGGAAACTATTGACCTACTATGCTCAGGTTTCAACCAGAGGGAGGTCATTGAACAGAAGGAGGAGGAATTAGATATAAAGGTACTTGACCCCATGTACCATTTACTAATACCACTATAGTTAAAGAAAGGGTTGTTTTTTCCTATGGCAACTTTAATATATATATATATATATATATATATATATATATATATATATATATATATATATATATATATATCATGGCCTGAAGATTAATTTAACATATTTCTCACGTTTTTTTAAAGGTTTTGGCTTTGTTCTGACCAGAGATTGGATCTTATTGAAACCTTTCTTGATTTTTGTGATTTTGGATGGTGCAGTGGTAGCATTGTCACCTCAAGGCAAGAGCTTCACTAGTTCAATTCTAGGCTGGGGTACCTTCTGTATTGAGTCAGCATGTCCTTCCTGCATTCATGTGGGTTTCCTCTGGGTGTTCCAGTTTCCTCTCACGTTACAAAGACATGCATCTGGTGCGTTTCTTCCCAGGTCTCAACTGAAAATTGGCTTTATTCCAAGTCGGACTTCCCCAGTTAACAAATGTTAAATAAAATAAATTTAAAGTTGTTCAAAAGAAAAATCAGCATTGAATTATTGTTTGGTGACTAACCAAATGGGCTGACTTCCTGTTTTCATAAAAAAAGTACATTCATCCCGCCCCTCCATCCCATGATCTCAAATTTTGAATCCCTTGTTGAGAATGAAATAAGAACTTACGTCAAGAGTAACAGATGGAGTAGGAACAACCTTACCCAGGATGAAACTCAGATTCTATGGAATATCAATATAAACAAGAAGTATAGACTTATGAATCCAGACAAAGGGGGAAGGGTGGTTATTATGCAATACTAGAATTATACAGCAAAAAAGTTAGACTTACTACATTGTGATTCTAGATGCACACAAGTGTCTATAAACAAAATTAACATGGCTTATTGCAAAATAGATTTGATCTTGGATGACAATTTTACACAAAGAATAATAGAAAGGATGTTATTTGAATTTTTGAAGGTTTCTAGACCATTAATTCCATCGATATTTGGTATACCCAAAATCCACAAGAATTTGGAAGACCCCCCCCCCAGACCCATTGTTGCAGCAGCTGAGTCAAAAACCTACCCTTTAGCTTTATATGTTGATTTGAAACTTAAACCCTTTAATAGGTTATTTGATCACATCCTGGTTGATTAATAGAATTTGTTGACTAAAGTAGGAAGAGTGACTTACTAACCCCATTATGTTACGGTTACCATTGACATTAAAGATCTGTTTTTGTTATTTCCCATTAGATCAGTCTTCAGTGGTTTGAATCAATAATTTTAGAACTTGTCATTTTGGATTACAAGGATGTCAAACTAATTATGGAGAACATGGAACTAGTACTGTCTAATAACTTCTTGTTCTTCGAAGGGGAGTATCATAAACAGTTAAATGGGGTTGAAATTGGAGAGGCATGCCCCCAGTTTTTGTCAGTGTTGTACCATTATTGCTGGGAATGCAAGTTTATTTTTCAGTCACCTTTTTTGAGATTATTTCATACTTGCGATTCCTGGATGAGTTATTTTTGTTGTGGGGTGGGTCTGAATAACAAATAGAGGAGTTTGTTTCTTACATTAATGAAACCACCAGTTTTTTAGAGTTTACATCCAATATAGGGGTTGATGACATACATTATTTCGGTGTTAAACTCCTTAAAGATCCTTTTGAGCATAGGTTTATTTTAAAACTATTCAGAAAAGAACAATTGTCAAACTCCTACTTACATTTTGATAGTAATCACCCCTTCACCAAAAAAGAAATATTATGAAGAGCTGAATAGTTTGAGCAGCATGTATGACATTCCTTTATAATGACTTCATTGATGAAATAAATTATATCAAAGATCTATTTATTAAATGTGGTTACTTTGAGGGTATGGTCTCTGAATTAAAGCATAAAGTATTAGAAGTTTGGGGCAACAAATTTGCGTCTTTATTACATTTTCAACATGAAGGGAGCACTGCAGGTACTACGAGTCCTTTTAGTATTAATAATGTTACCAACTACAATAGGTAATTTATTATTAAGTACAACAATGATACATCTTCAGTTCAGAGAATTATTACCAATTACTGGAATATTATTTCCTCTATACCGAATACGCTTTCATTTTTTTCCAAACCTGTCACATTCACCTTTAAGAGAAGATTTAATTTGAAAAACATTTTGGAACATGGTGATTCAGGGAGTAATCATGCAGGACCAAGTGGTAAAAAAGGAACCTTTAAATGTGGCAGGTGTCACTATTGTTTATCTATGTCATATTGTGAAGAGGTTACTCTTTCTAACATTGGGCTTACTCTAAGCCATAAGAAATTGTATTATTGTACCTCAAAAGGTGTTGTATACCTAGCTTATTGCCAACAATGTTTATCTAATTTTGTTAGTAAAACTAAAGGAGCTCTAAAAACTCGAGTGTACGAACATCTATATGAGATTAATAAAAAGGTTGAAACTAATGCCTTAATTAAGCACTTACAACAGTGTAAAAAAGGCAATTTTTTGTTTTGGGCCATTGACCAAGTTATTCCCAATGAACGGGGTGGACAATGGGATACCAAACTAGAATACTGTAAGCTGCTTTGGCAGCTCCATTTGAATGCTTGTGTTACACCATGTCTAAATGATCAAATTTCTATTGTTCCAGCTTTAAAGTTAATAGCAGAAAAATTTTGAATGAACAAACCTCACAGCATCTTTTTCTGGATACTTTTTAAAAAATATTGTTTGACTACACTTGGTAACCTTCAAGTACTAAAAATGCAATTAAGTTTTTACATATATATATATATATATATATATATATATATATATATATATATATATTTCTTCTTGTGTATGGGTTTTTTAAAAAAACGTTTTTGGTATGGACTGTCATTTTATATGTTTTACTCATTTATGTACTAATTAAAGTCTTTTGAATTTTTAGCCAATGAGGGAACAGAGTGGGTTGCATAAAAAAGTTTTCATGGGTTCATAGGTTCATAGTTGTGTACTAGGCTAATGGCCCTGGAGCTTTTACAAACCTAGCCCATAAGATTACCCTGGCATCACTTTCAGTGATTTTTATGTAATTTATTCTGATGAAGTCTTGACAGTGGGACGAAAGCACTCAATAAATTACTTTTTCATTATTTCTTGGATTTATCATTTTGGTGGAGTGTGTGAGTCACCTTTGCCTTGGCTTTTGTGGTTATAAAATGAACAGTATCAGGAAAGTAATGTCACATGGGACCCTAGATAGATTCAGGGTAATCTCATATCATCATGCAATAAACAATGCAGTAGCAAAAAACAGGACAAGAACTGTGGCATGCATGATTACAATATTCAATACAGTAACTGTTGTACTGGACTTCTAACAGTTCTAATCTAAATGCCTTCATCCTAAAATTGCTTAGTATGGCACCAGTGTTGTGTGCAAAATCAAACTGTAGGTAAACAGAGCAAAATCATACCATCCACATGTAAGTGTTCCCACAATTAGCTGAGGATGGTTTTCATGTACTAGAGTTGAACCTGCAGCTGAGTTGCAATGCCAGAATGAACCATGATCATCATTATAATTAAAGGTTTTTAAGCTCACCCCCCCCCATCAATTGCAGCAAAAAATTGACTGCTGCAATGACTGCGAAGCCCTATTACTTGAAGACAATATAAACAGCACCTGCTGGTCATGCACTACCGCATATATGTTCTTAACAGGAAGTGTAGTCTGGTGCAATCAGCATTAAAGGGTTTTTACACCTCCAGGTTACCACAGCTGCAGTCACAGAAGTAGAAAGGAAAATGGTAGGCAAGCTGTTGGCAGTTAGGGAAGTGCTATTCCTTTGTCAGACCATGATGGGCACATCCACAGGAGGAGACCAATAGCAGAGGGTACCCATAAGTAGCAGCACATAGCAGTCACTCCTTCAGGTAAAGCAATGCCAATTGAGAAGAATCATCTATACCAACCTAACAATTGATAGCATACTGTAGACCTTTGAGGGTCTGCTACAGTTCTGTTATAAGTGGTACTTTCATGTTGTTATAGCCATGGTTCAGCATATATTCACACAGTACTGCACCATTTTCATGACGTCCACCACTAGAGTGGTGCAGCAGATGTAATCCTGCATAATATGGTAGTCTTAGGTATCTTAAAAGTTACATCCTAAGATTTGCCACAAAATAAAGATTCTCTGGGTCTGTTTCTTTGACTCTGTCTGATCACATATTTCTGTCTAGATGTGATTGTAACAAATAAGTTTGAACTGAACTGCATTACTCAAGGGAATACATTTTTATTAGTACAGTTGCCAGTAGAAGCACATCCAGTCTGTGATAATCCAGTATTGTATGAGTCTGAAAGTAGATTTATGCTGGCATACAGGAGCAAACTTGAAATTGAATGCCATCATGGAAGTATCAAACAGAGAAAACTATAAACCAGTTAACACAAGAAGTGTCATTGTTAGAAGATTATAGAAGAGGGAACAGATCAAGAAAAATACTCAGAAAGATAGATGCAATAAAAGCAATGTGCAGTTATCAGAACAGATTAGGAGCTATCATGCACTATTGCAAATAATATACTAAAAAAATCAGCACAGAAAAACTTAGAAGATACACACATAAATACAAAGGAAAAATACAAAACAAGCAACTTATTGATGAACCAAAAAAGTTTTATAGAGAACTGGGAAACAAAGCAAAATGAACTGAAATACCACCAAAAAAAGAAGAAATAGATACATTTTGGAGAAATATCTATGAAGATCCTGTGGAACATAACAAAGATGGTAAATGGATAGAAGAAGTAAAAGAAAGAGTAAGAAGTTCAAATGTACAGGATATGAAATGGGATGAATTAACAGACAGAGAGATTGAAACAAAGTTAAGAAAAGCCTCTAAATGGAGAACCCCAGGCCCAGAATTAGTACCTAACTTCTGGTTAAAAGTATTAACATCTTTACATGAAGATTCAGCCATGAATAAAAACTATTTATATGCACACCCCAAAGAGACACCAGCCTGGCTAACAACAAGAAAAGCAATGCTCCTACTAAAGAGTGAACCTGAAAGCCATCCTAAAAACTACAGACCAATAACTTGCCTTCCGGCGATTTATAAACTATACACTGGAATTGATGTCGACAGAGTTTTTTAGTCATTTAGAAGAAAACTCAGTCATGGTAATAGAACAAAAAGGTAATAAAAAATGTCGTATGGAACAAAGATAATTTGATATTAAAGTCATAATGGAGAACTTTAAAAAGGGAAAAAGAATTTAAATATGACATGGGTAGACTATAGAAAACCTTTTGACAGTATCCCACATTCATGAATAAAAGAGTGCTTAAAAATATATAAAATGCACCCTACACTGATTGATTACATTACCATAACCATGAAACAGTGGCAAACCACTCTGCAGTTAAGCCATGATAAAGGACAAATTATTATTCCAGGGATAAAAATTCAAAGGGGGATATTCTAGGGTAACTATCTTTCACCACTGCTCTTTTGTCTTGCCCTTATCCTATTAAGCTGTCTACCTAACAGATTAGGTCATGGCTATAATTTGGCTCCAAGAAAACAACAAAGTGTAAAGACTTCTCATCTTCTTTTTGTATATGATGTAAAACTGTATAGTTCATCAGATGAGGAACTGAAAGCACAACTGTTAAGTGGTCAAAAATTTGTCAGATGATATAAGAATGCCATTTGGTCTTGATAAATGTGCAAAAGCAACCTTTACAGCAGGACAACTGTAGCATCAAGAAAATATCAGTTTGGGACAAGAATGTGATATAAAGGAACATGAGCAAGGGGGAGTGTATAACTATTTGGGAATTGATGAAGGATAAACAATTAAACAGGAACAAATGTGAATAAAACTCAGTAAGGAATATTTTAGAATGCTTAAATTAATACTAAAAACATTGACATCTAGGAACAAAGTCCAAGCAATAAACCAGTTTGCTCTTCCTGTCCTAACTTACAGTTTTGGAGTGATTGACTGGCCCCAAAAGGTGTTGGATAGTTTGGATAGGAAAACAAGAATGCTTCATGCTCATCAAATTATTTATAAAAATCACTGCATACCAAAACTATATATTCCCCATTTTGAAGGTGCTACGGGCCTCCTCGAAATTGATTACATGTATGTATAGTGGGACTGCATACACATCTGCTGACCTCACAAGACCCAAATGTAATGAAAGTTTTGAAACATGAGGAGAACAAATTTAAGATTACTTTCCTGTGTAGTCTAGTGGAAGCATATCGACTTCAAGTGGGAATGGAAATCAAACCAGAAGTAGATAAATATCAGGTAACAACTGAATGTGCCAAAAAACAAAAGAAAGACTATAAGGTGAATTAGATGAGAAGGCAAGAATATAGTTGCAAGTATAGGAAACTCTTGGAACAACCTTATGTTGATCAGGATTGAACACAGGAAAGTTAAGAATGGGGTGAATTTAAACCAAAAGATGAAAGGTTAATATTGGTGGCTCAAGACAGTGGATTACATACACGTTGGTTTACAAAGTCCATTGAACATGTGGGAGAAACAGACAAATGTAGGTTTTGTAAAACAGAATCGGAAACAGTTGCAAATCTTGTTACTGGTTGTGGTACACTAATGGCAGAAGGACTGTATACTGAAAGGAATAATAATGTGGCAAGACGTGGGGATTGCGCAAACATTATAATATTGAAGTAGCTGAGAACACTGGAAACATGAGCCACAAAGCGTCATAGAAAATGATGAAGTTTATATCTCATGGGATCATCCATTATCAAAAAATAGATGCAAGAAAACCAAATATAGTAGTCCATGAAAAGAAGACAAAAGTAGCATTGATTATTGAAATCGCTACACCCAGTACTACAGTGTCTAACGTGCAGAGAGACACAAAGTCATAAAATAGCAGAATTTGCAGGCAGAAATAAGGGCAATGTGGAAGAAAGATACCCAGACAGTTCCAGTAGCAGTAGGAACAACAGGTCTTATAAAAAATTATTTACAATCATACTTATGTTGCCAATACATGTAACTCCATATGAATTACAGATGGAGTAATTACTGGGCACATTGTGGGTGTTGTGAACAGCACTTCTAGCTAACATCAAAGATTGAAACAATGCTAATTTCATGAACTTTAATCATACTTTGACTTAGGAATGAGGTCCATTCCCATTATGGTACAAGAAACCCAAAATAATTGGAGAAATAAAAAAAAGAGGAAACTTGAGCAAGAGGGAGTGTATAAATATCTGGGAAAAGATGAAGGGTCAGCAAAAACATGAACAAACTACAAATCTTTCTTTAACTATGTCAGGAATTTAAGAATTAACATCCAACAGTGCTTAGAGTTATTGCCAAATAATACTGTACTCTCTTACCCAAAGGAAGCAACTAATATCCTCGCTTACAAATTTAGTGCAAATTTTACTCCACCCACATTTATAGCTATATATACCACAGGTTCCACAATTCCAGCCATCACCAGTCTCCACTAATTATTATGGAATAAGTTCTCTCAGCCCTTTAAAAAACTGACAACAAAACAGTCTGGCTCATTATCAGTGCCAGATATGACCTTTCTGAACCCCTACTTAAAATTTTTAATCTAAGCCTCTCCACTGGTTACATTCCTGATCCTGAAGCCTGAAAAACAGCTGTTGTAATGCCATAAGTCTCATTAGTCTCATATGTAAACTAAGGAGCACATTATCTCAAACTTCATTAGTAATGGACATTGAAAATCTCTGAGCCCTGGGCATTCATTAGTTTATCACTGGATAGTGATTATGCAGTACATATAGCATATCTAGAACTGTCCAAGGCCTTTGACTCTTGTCTCCATGCAAACATTATTGACAGACTTGTAAATCTAAATATAAATCCTTATATTGTGTGATGGATAGTTAACTGGTTGGCTGACAAAACTCATGTGGTTAGAGTAGCAGTTGCCACTTGTGAAAGCAAAACAGTTACCAGTGGTATACCACAAGGTTCAGTTTTGAAAGTTCAGTTTTGGGCCCTCTCATATTTGGAAAATATTTCTTAGACCTTCTGGCCAGCACTCCTGACCTACGGTTAATTACGTTTGCAGATGACTGTAAATTGGGTGTTATTATTTGACCTTCAACTGACTCACAATTGTTCTAATACAGCTTAGACCATGTTAATAATTGGTGCAAGGATAGCGGTCTCAAATTAACTGTAATTAGCATAGAAGAAAAAGTGAAAAGAACCACTGATCACTGAAATTAATACACCCAGCAATTACAGTGTTTTATGTAGGGTGAGTCTAAAGTCACAAAATAACTGGAATTATAAGCACAAAAATGAGCAATGTGGAAGAAAAGTACCTAGACAGTTACAGTAGCAGTAGGAGTAGCAGGACTAATAAAAAATGATTTACAATAATGCTTAAATAAGCTACTAATAGATGTGCTCTCATATTAACTGCAGAAGGAGGAAATTCTGGGTACATTGCTGATGCTGCAAAGAGCAATCTTGGCTAACATCGGTGAAACAATGTAAATTTCATTAACTCTAATTATACCCTGACTTAGGAATGTGGTTCATTCCCATCAAGTATTTGAAACCAAAAACATTTGGAGAAATTAAAAAAAAAGAGGGAAGGTCCACAAATTTTCTCTCTGATCTAAACCAGAATTTAGCCTTAGCTATGTAAGTCAAAATAAGAACTGAGCATAGCTTATTATATGCTGGCACACTCTACAGCAGTCATGCATTTCCTTTATAAATAAAGTATTTTATTTGCTGAAGTGCAAGTATCTGGATGTTTATGGATTGTTACAGAATCATACCATGGTTTATAAAAATAGGCCTTAATTTTGTGTTGAGAACCAAGATCTAGAATTACATGGAATGGACACTTAACAGAAGTTTTTGCATTAAGCAGCAGGCAGAGCCGGCCTTAGCTGAAATGGTGCCCAAGGCGAAGTAATGCTTCAGTGCCCCTTAAGTCCCACCCACAGCCCCACCCACACTATACTCACAAAACACCCACAAGTAGGTCACTTCCCATGAAAGCCACTCAAATTATTTCCATTAATTATTTTAATGCATGAAAATCAGTAAACGCTTTGTCATACTATAGAAAAATATACACCATGTAGTCATAGCTCTCAACCTTCCATCTCCAAAATGAGGAACACTAGGCTCCATAATGTGCAACAAATGGGCAAAATGTGGAACACATATCAACAGCTTACTAAACTTCAACTAGGAAGGTCATAGGATGGTTAAAATATGCTATTACTTATAAAAAGTTATTTTAATTAATTAATACGATTCCTTTCTATTTATTATGCATATCAGTTAAAAAATTCCTAACACTGAATGTGTGACAGACCCTTTCAATGTGGAACTTCAAGGAATATGAACTTTTTAAGACTCCAAATGAGGTATATTCCTCATAATGTAGTACACTTGAGAGGTAATGCAGTTAAAAGTATTAGGCATTACATAAAGTACTTTGTTCCCTGATGTGTGGTTTATGCTCTTGACAGGCCAACCATCATAAAGCTAAGGCAGAACACAATTTTGATATAAACAGAAGTGAAAATCAGCTCAACAAATATTGGCAGAAGCAAAGTAGGACTTCACTATTACGGCACTAAATATTTGCAAAGCAGCAGATGCAATGCTTAACACTGACCTTGTCTTTAACTGTTTCTGCTGCCTCCATTATAAAAACTGCAACCATCCTATATGTGCAAAAGTACTATAATGAGATAAAAATTAAATAATATTACCTACCCATCAGTATATATATTTATACTATATATTATGTTATAAATTTATAATCACCCTATGTACACAAAAATGCTATAATGTGATAAAGTATTACAATTGCCAAGCCATGAACAAAAGTAATTCTGTTCTATCTGCTCTAACAATACAGTGGATTATGGCAGTGTGTATTAAATCACATCTTAGCTAAGGGTTCAGTTTTTTTATGATTTTTCAAAGGAACTTTCTCTAATGAATGTTTGAGATTCACACTGCCTTAAGTACTGCATGTCTTCGAATGTTTACATTTATATTTATATTGACAGTTTGTTTTATTTGCTTCCACTATGAGTCCTCATATTACTTGTTGTTGTTGTTTGTCTTTTTGGGTTTTCCCGGTTAGGGGTCGCCACAGCAGGAACTCCGGTCCGCTAATGATTAGCAGTTGTTTTTTTTATGGTGCCGAGTTGCCAGCCCGACACCCAACCTGCTTAGTGGGCATTAATTACTAACTGCATTGCAAACATGAAAACAAACAATTTCTCCCTGCTCCTAACACATACAGATTTATTGATGTTCTTATTTATTTTATTTTATTTTGCTTATTTGTTTGCTTCTATTTCTTTTCTAGGGACATCAGACTGAGTATTAAATAATCCCTTTTCAATGGAGGCCCATGCAGATAAACTTCAGAACTCTCAGAAATAAAATAAAATAAAATAAAATAAAATCTATAACATCGCTAGCAAAGAAAAATAATTGCATAAAACTTCAAAGTGTTGACTATGCCTAAGGCCGGCCGTGGCCCAGGCCTCCACTGAAAATGTGTTTTTTGCCGAGCCAGATAATTATGGTCGACAAATGATAATAATAAATAAGTTGTTGTTGTGTCTTTTGGCTTTTCCCGGTTAGGGGTCGGCACAGCGGAACTCAGGTCCGCTAATGATTGGCAGTAGATTCTTACGTGCCGAGTTGCCACCTCTGACACACAATCTTCAACGAAGGTACACCCATTCACGCATGTCTCCACACAGAAGACGCTCTAGCTGAGAATCGAACAGGACAACGTCTTACTGTGAGGCGACAATGCTACCGCAGCAGTAAAGAAATAAAATTGAGTGTCTTACAGACTTTAAAGGGGAGATCTCATTCTTGCTTACCATGCTATTAGAGACCAAGCTGTGCTGGACCTCCTGCACCTTTGCAAGTTCAATAGCTGTACCATAAACTTATATTTTTATTTTTGGACTACAAGATCATCTTCCTGTGAATTTTTTCAAGACAAGAAGTAATACAGTAGGTAAAGTGATAGTTTCTCTCTACAGTATGTAGATTTTTCTCTTTAATTACAGCAAAACTAGAAGCAAGGACCTAAATCTTCACCAACAGATAAATAAAATATGATAGAAGGAGAGATTTTTAACCCAGCACCTCCCAAACCTATGGGATAAACTTCCCGTGCATGTTAAGCAATGCAACTTGCTATCTTCCCTTAAGCATAACCAAGATGACTGGATCGGTATCCACAAATTTACTCTAGGCAACTGTGACTGGTATGCCCTCCCCCCCACTGAAAGGAAGTGCAACCTGAGAGAGGGCACTGGGCAAGGTTTAAATGGTCGTAAGACTCAATATCCTTGTAACATCTATGAATCTATGAAACAGCACTGTTTGATTGTTCTGCAGGGTATGGTATGTACTATCCGTCTACCATGGAAGTTGAAGGTACACTGCTTGGTTCTCTATTATTCTTCCTGGAACAGTGACCCTTTAGATGTTCATAGGTTCGTAGATTCATAGAAGGGTACTAGGCTATTGGCCCTAGGGCCTATATAAGCCTAGCTAAAAATGTACCATGGCTTTCGCCACCCAAGAAAATTATTTTCCTGTGCCCCTGTCGAGCAGAGCCACAGAAGTGATCCCCAGGGTGAATTTCCTATCTCCCATCCAATCATCAAGATTTTTCTTGAAGAGTGCTAATGGGGAGCTCTGTTTGACATAGATAGGTAGTCTGTTCCAGAGTATGGGAAGTCTTTGGGACAGGAATCTATCCCTCCAGCATGTTCTGTTTATTGTGGTGACAAGGTTTAGGTCCTTAGAGCATGTAGCTAGGAAGGATTGGGATTTCTTTAAGTGGAGCATGTCCAACAGCTCTGGGTTTGACATAGCTTTGTATGTTAGGCAGAGATCGCCTCTGAGTAGACGATGTGCGACGGAGTAAAGCTGGAATAAACTCAACATAACAGTAGATGTCCAAACAGTACACTGCTGCAGGACAGCCTGCCTTCATCTTATCCCCCTGGAGATATACTTAATACACGGTCTAATAGCTTCATGTCTAGTTACTTCAGTATCAGACAGAGTATATATCTACAGCTGGAGGTTTCATATAATGTGTTGTTACAGTAGAAATTGTTATATTTTTACTGGTTTATTTTCCTTGCTGTGATTCATCCTTTTAATTTTTTTTTAGGCTTCTCCAACAGCACTTGTTGGTATGAAAGCTCTACTTTACAGCTACTGGGCAACAGAAAAAGAACTGAGATCTGTGCAATGTATGTTTGTTTATAGTCTATTTCCATCTCATGGTTATTACAAGAGAATGCAGACATGCACCTTTATAACTTCTTAAATAGATCAGGACAAGTCACTGATGTTCACCTATGGGAATATCCTAGACTTGTTTATATATCTAATTATACAGTGGGAACACTGACAAAACTACACTTTCTTTTTCAAGAGGAAGAGCAGTGCTCTCAGACTGAGACAGAGTCCATGTGAATCAATGATTTACCATGTTTAACAAATACAAATACGAAATACAAAAATATGGTCTAGGTCATACCTTCCAAGTTTAAATTCCTTCAAAGTATCTAAAGATGACTAGATGGTCTAAGTCTGCTTTCATGGGTTAATAGAAGCAGAACTGCTCTCCTGAGTGCAGACTGAACTGTACATATGCTGTTATTTGGAATAAAAAATGTAAACACTTGCATTCATGTCTGTGCTATCTTCAGTCATGGGGACTTATACAAACGAGAGATACCACCATTCTTCTCAGCTGAAATTATAAAGGAATGCATCTTTTCTTCTAGCTCCTAATGCTATCCGCACTGTAAGAGGAATGTAAATTTACAGGGTCCAAATATATTTTAAAGTATACTCTCATACATAATCTGTGGTACTCTGCAAGTCCACAGATACTGTAAACTGTACAGCATCTGATTCTAGTCTGCATTTTACTTTTATTCTCAAGTTTGTTATGATCCACTCATAATACCTACTGGTCAGACATTCTGTCATCTATATGGGGGAGAAAAAAGATTAAGGGCATAGCTCTCACCAATCAGGGACAAATCTCAAGAGAATCAGGGACACATCCAGGAATAACCAGGAACAATCAGGGATAATTAAAATATTAGTACTATTAACTAGGGAAATTGACAGAACAAGAGAATACCAGTTAACATGCATTTTCTGAAATAAGATAAATCTATAACTCTGTTGTCATTATTGAGTGTAATTCACCTCCTTTTCTACAAAGGTCGCCAGTTTTAGGAGGGTTTAAGAGGGACAGAGCTAAAATTTGAGTCAAAATCAGGGTCAGAGGTTGACAGCACAGAGACGTTTACAATAATCACTTATCTAAGAAATGCGGTAGAACAGACACTGCAAGCCAAACACAAACACTAAGCAAAATAAACAGCAATAAAACATAAAAAATGGATATTACTAATGCACTTTGTTCTATCACCTACATTTTGACAAAAGTCATGGTCAAAAAGCATGGAAATGACTCCGTGACCAAACCCCATAAGCAGACACAAACAAACTGCACTTTCACAAACTCTTGCATGCCTTTGCTACAACGTTATGGACTGTCATGTTTTATACTGACATTCACTACTACATGCATTGTTCCTCAAAGCTCATACCTTACTCATTGTTAAGCTACAGCACTTTTCATTTCCAGCTTGGGACATGAAAAAAAATCTAAGTAAAGCAACACAATAAAACGTACAATATATAATGTAACTCCAAACTAAACATATTAAGCCTGAATAAACTATCATCAAAATCAAAAAGATCCTCATACTGTTTGGTACCTCTGCTGTACTTTTTTCACAGCTAGGCAGAAAAGAGGAAATGACGTTCACAACAGAATGCAAACTGTTGTTATAAACCATGATAATGGAATTATTAGAGCCGTGGCTCGAATTCAGGTAAAGAAACTTATGGTATTGGCTGAAGGGCTCTGGACTGTGCGTATTTGAGGGATGGACTATGGAATTGGGGGTGGAGGGTGCAAAACACGCAGTACAGTTAAGACAAACAGGGTGCCAAGATGAACAGAGCTAATTAATTAAAAGAAATAAGTAAATAATAAAAATTTCACCCTTTATGAGGCCGGCATGTATGGTGCCCTAGGTGGTTGCCTAGTTCACCTATGCCTAAGGCCGGCCATGGCAGTGGGATAAGATGGGATTTCCTATTACCAACTTTATACTGCTAAGAGGTGCTACTTTTGATAGTGAAAGAGATCCTAGACAACTGAAAGAAATAGAAGAGGAAGCTGAGTTTCTACCTTTATGAAAACGGCTGCATACTGATCAATATACAGGGAATGGGTTGACTGAAAAGGGTATTGGATTATTTTTAATGGGATTTAAGAAGTTCGTGGGTTGGTAAGGTCATACTAAGCTTAGAACCAAACAGTCTTTCAAGAAGCTCAACCAAATCATCTATTAATGGTGGAATACTAAATGAGCAAATAGACTTTCTCCACATATCCCCTGTGAAAATTTGTGCTCTCCCATCCAGTCATCTGGACTTGTTTTAAAGTTGCTATGGAAGTACTCTGCTTGATAGATAAGGGCAGCCTACTATAGCACTGGAAGATATGTTGGGTTTGCATCTGTAGTGCCATCTGCTGTTGCTGATCTGGTAGTACATGATTAGCACTCTAAAGCAGGTATTTGTTTTAAAACTGTCTCTGTTTAGATGAGGGAGTTTAAAGAGTGCTGGGTCATTCACTGTATGGACGGCTAAGCAGAGATCAGAGCTCAGGAGAGGGAGATGGCTTTCAGTCTATCAAAGTACCTATGGGTAATAATATCTGAGATCTTTTTAGTGGGGAATCGTTGAGTTCTCTCATACTGGTTTAGGTGGTTAGCCAGATATATGCCAAAGGGTGCATTATATTCAATGATGGAAATAATAAGGGATAAACAAAGTGGGACTATGACTTCTTTGGACCTTGAAGAGATACCATGAAGGATTATTTATGCAAGATATAATGATGTTCTAACCACTAAAGAGCATGATGTTCAAAGGAGAGTTTGTAATTAACATACATGATGACTGTTTTAAACTGAAGTGGAATGTTATCTATATTGTAAGCATTAGTGATGACAAATTTACCAAAGGGAGCTAATCTGCACTTCTTTGTGTGAGTAGACCCAGAAGTAATATACCAAGCATGTTGGTACAGCCATTGCTTTTGAATTTGAGAATCAGAATGGGATCTGGTAACTCCTCCCAGTTTGCAGTTATCAGCAAAGCTGGTTAGCCATAGTCCTTTGCTATCAGGTTTTATTTCAGACAAGCATATACCAAAGAGCACTTTGGAATACCACTGGTGATATTTTTGCTGTCTAAAACAAATACTCCTGACCTTAACAATACGAGTTTTGTCAGACAGAACTATGTAATGGGTTAATGTTGAGTTGGTATAGTTTGTCAATAATACCAGCATGGGGGCAGTGTCAAAGGCCTTGGCAAGGTACAGATATGCCGTGTGGACTGTATGCCCCTATGCATGGCCTCAGTAACCCTTTCAAGGAATTCAGCCAAGTTAAGCAGGCATGATACTTTTTACAAAGCTGAACTGGTGTGTATTCGGTGATCTAAGGTCACCTATACCATTGTTTATCATTTCAACAATAATGCTATAATGCAATCCACAACCTTGCAAATAATACTAGTGAGTCTAATAGGTGAGCAGTCATCAGGATAAGTATAATGCAATGCACCACACCGCAGGTACATAACCAGCAGAGAGACTCAAGTTAAAGAGTTGACGGTGGGATTTTGCTAGGTGGAACTTTACATTTTTCAGCAGACCTCTATGGATATTGCAAGGACTCATGGAAATAGTATTTGTGATACTGGAAAGTGCAGAAGGATGTGGTCCAAACTGATATGACAAGGTTGAGGGAGATGGGGGGGTGGAGGGCACAGAGTGAAGGGTGGGTGGAGTTGAAAGTGAATTTGTTAACAAGAATATTAACAATGTCCTTGGAAGAGGTCAGGGGAGCTATCATTTCAGACTAATTCAGTACTGAATGGGAGCCCACTAATAAGCTTTCTAATATAGCTGTAGAAGACTGATTCCAAGATGGCCGCCGACTAGTCTAGTCCTTACTCTCTGAGCTCCTCACAGCTATTTAACTTTTGGTTTTTTTTACAACTTTACATCAACCTTTTTCCTCAAATTTTTATACTAAAAGATTTTATAAATCTTTTTCTACGCATTTGGATTATTTTTTCTTCTGGAATTATTATCCTGGGATTTATTTTACCTCAGAACATTCTTGGTCTCTCTGCTGCTGGGACTCCTACTGCTCCAGTCTGTTCCTGGTTCCTGGTTCCTGGTATCCTGTTAACTGCATTCCATTTCTGGGCATGGTTACAAAATCTGACTCCATGGAGACTCAGCCTACAAAGGCCAAATATACTTCAATGCTCTCTCCTGAAAAAGATTCAGGTTCAAAAAGACTGAAATCATCTAGACAACCTACAGAAACTTTTAATGTAAGTAATAAAGATTTAAATGGCTCAAATTTCCTTTTAGAAGAACTAAAAATAGCATTAAAACCAATCCAAAGTGCTATACAAAACTTTTCAGAACAGTTTGCAGACTTTAGTAAATCTTTAAAGCAAATAAACGATAGTATTGTTACTATTGAAAATAAAATCTTAGCTTTGGAGGTTAAAAAGACTTATTGGAAAGTGACTTTAAATCTAGAGATAAAACTGTTTCAGATTTACAAGCTAAAATATTGGATCTGGAAGCCAGGAGTCGAAGAAATAACATCATTATTCGTGGTTTACCTGAATCTTATGACAATAAAACTTATCTGTGACTAAAAATATCTTTGAAACACTGTTAAATTGTGAAGCTTCTTCAAAATCTATAATTGTAGAGAGAGCACACAGAGCACTGCGTACAAAGCAAGATTCTTCCACACCAAGGTTAATTTATACTAAGTTACTAAACTTTCAAGACACTTTCCAGATCCTAGAAACTGCTAAAACAAAGAAACAATTCATATGGAAGTCTCACAAACTATCATTTTCCCAAGATCTTCCTGCACAGATCAAATTAAATAGACAAAAACTAGCCCCTATTGTGCTGACTTGATAAAAAGAGGGATTAGATTTTGAATGGCATATCCTAATTCCTTGTCTTTCACAGCTAATGACAAAAGATTTGTATGTTCAGATCCTAAAGATGCAAAAGACATTTTTCTTAAAACATTTAAAAGCTTCCTGACACTGTATCTTAATATTCTACTGTTAAAGAACTACAATAAGGTTTGATCTTTTCTTTTCTTTAATCTGACAGTATTTGTGTTACATGATTTGTAATTCTGGTGTGACATAATTATATTACCTTAAGAACTTGTCATGTAATTTACACATGATGGATTTGGTGTGACAGTGTGCAGTGACAGGATATATGCTTGTTAGATTTGTGTGGATTAATAGAAGCATTTAAATTCCTGTATTTACTTTTTTCTCTTTCTCTCACATATGCTTGCTGTGTAAATAGATAATATGTTAATTTTACTACAACCTTTGGAGTTACAGCCTTCTGTGTAAGCTAAATGATTTTTGGAGGAAAAAACATTCCATCTCAACATTCTAGCAAGAAAATCTTCCCCTCAGAGTTCCAGCTGATGCTCTGCATGAACATGCGCACACTACAATCTCTCTGAGATGGATGGTGATGTCATCATTTATGAGGAAAGAAGGACAGTTTCAAATACACAAGTCTGCTTGTTTTCAACAAGTATTCAATAGCACTAACTTTTTAATAGATCTGGCTATTATTTAAAGTGTTTTCTCTTCATAAATGAAGGTTGCTTTTTAAATTTAAACAGATTCATGTCACATAATATATTCAGTGATTTTTAGTGTGTCTGCATGACTTCAAAGCAAGCTGCTACTTTCATAAAGCAGAGTGAAAATGTTTCTGGAAACAAATGAACAGGTTAGTTTTATATATTAAAATTCTAAAGGATGTGTAAAGAAATGAACATATTTTCCTATTCAGAATATTTTTTCATACAATATTTTATATTATACTGAAGTGTTTAATTTGACAAATGTTACAAAGTATACCTGTTCATATGAAAGTTTCATGTTCTTTCTATTCTCTGCTCTCTCTCTTCTCAGAGGCTGGATGTGATATTTATGATTAGTAGTTTATGTTTAAGAAACCCTTTACTTATTTGAAAGGTTTGAAATAACTATCTTTAATATGATTAGCTGAATCTACATATATATATATTTAAGCACTTAGATTTACTGCATTTAGCTTGCTTGTTTCTGTTTTAATTAGATGTTCAAAATGTTTACTTTAAAAGCCTTGTCTTTTCATGCTGTTTTGCTATGTTACATCTATAGCTTAGAAGAATAGTATGGCTACATAACCTAACAGAGTCATTAGTAAAATATTCAAAAAGTAGATTTAAAATTATATGTATGCACATTGTTGTACATTCAGTCCAATATATATGATGCTGTTTAAGTTACTATTTAATAATATAATTATACTTTATTCATGTATATTAACTAGTGTTAAAACCTTACAGCTTATAATATTTAATTTTGAATAGTTCCTGTACTATTATTATCTAGTTAATAGATGCATCTCCAGACTGAATTGTTTTTCATTTTGAGATATGATTGTTTGGTAGTTGTTTTTTGCTTTATTTGAACTATAACTAAATACTCATTCTACAGGTATTAGTGCTTTTATCATACTAATGGTCATGTTGATTAATGAAATTATCACTAAAGTACTAAAGAAGGTTCAGTAGATAGTGCATGACTATTATCTTTAGTTCAGTAATGCTATGCTTATTTACTTATATTATAATGTTACCAGTTGGTTTTGTTATACTTATATATGTTATCTTACATATCTTTCAGTTTTAATTGTATTACTTCTTATGATAGAGTGTTCTAGTTAAGCAGAGTGTGATTTATTTATTATTTACTTGTTTCTCTTTCTCTTAAAATACTTGAGGAAATACATTTAATCACTATAAATTTCAATTTAAGGATAGGAGCTTTCGATTAGTATTAGAAGTAGGGATTAAGCATGTTGGACGTCTTGAAATTAGTTAATTTTGTATATATTTTTAGTAGTATTACTCAGACTTTATGTTATGTTAGGTTTCCTTTGAGTAATTTGTATTCTAACTTGAGGTTATTATTATCTATAATTACAATGTTTTTTTCATGTTCTTCTGCTCTTCCTTTATCACAGGGGGATTGGTGGGTAGGCACTAGGGTTAGGATAAAGGTTATTATTATACATTTCATGGTTCTTAAAAAAACTTTTTTCTTTTTTTCAACAAATGTTATTTGATGACTTGCTTGAATACTTAAAAGACTGTTTTTTCTTTTATTTTTTCTTCTTCTTTTTAATGTTGTGTTGGATTTGCACCTTGAGTTCACTTTTATAGCATCAATAAGGATTATACTTGTAGAATATGCCTGTTGACATAATTTTAGATTCTTGGAATGTTAGAGGCATTCAAGATAAAGCGAAAAAGTCACTATTATTTCATATGATCTTTAAATCACAGGCTAACATTTGTTTTATTCAAGAGACCCATATTTCACGTATTGATTGGAATAAAGAGTTAAAAAAAATGGATCAAAAAGATTATAGCTTCAGGTGACTCATCTAACTCCAGAGGTGTAGCTATAATCATTAAACAAAAATTCATTGGGAATATTATTGATGAGAAATTTGATGATGAGGGGAGGTGGTGCTTATTTACCGCTTCCATTGCTGGTTTGCACAAACCCTTATTAATTTTAAATCTATATGGCCCATGTAATTCACAACATTTGTTCATTTTAAAAATTTACAATATTCTTGCATCCTATAAGGATCATCATATTATAGTGGGTGGTGACTGGAATGCAGTTATAAACCCTGTAATTGATCGTTCCCGCTCCACTGTCACCTATAATCTTCAATCTACTCTGGCTCTAAATGATTTGATGACAGAATATAATTTAATAGACCCCCTCCGCACTGTTAAAAATATAAACAAGAATGATATATATACTTATTATTCTAAGTGCTATCATTCGTGGTCCAGATTAGACTTCTTTCTAATTTCAGATTATATTTCAAAATATATTGTGGACTTTACTACAGAACCCAGATTCTTTTCGGATCACTCAAGAATCTCACTAAAATTGAACATAAAACCCAATATCAAAAATAAAACTATGTTTAATAAGTGGACCTTAAATAATAACTTATTGTCAAATGAAGATATTTGCAAACAAGCTTCAG
This sequence comes from Protopterus annectens, assembly GCF_019279795.1. Classification (NCBI taxonomy): domain Eukaryota; kingdom Metazoa; phylum Chordata; order Ceratodontiformes; family Protopteridae; genus Protopterus; species Protopterus annectens. The sequence continues at coordinate 413,622,425 of NC_056726.1, read as the reverse complement.
AAATGGTGACTAGTCTTGAATCATCAGACATTCCTTATGACATACAATGGGCTGCATGTAAAGCAAGATTAAGAGGTTTATTTATTAGTAAAGCTGCTTTTTTCAAAAAACAATACTTTAAGAAAGAGGAATTCTTAAAATCAAGAATTTCTTCGTTGGAAAATCATCTTAGTCTGAACTATGATGCTACTTTAGAAAAACAAATTTTTGATTGTCAGAAAGATTTAATTCTGCTTCACCAAAATAACCTCTCCTTAGCTGAACAAAAGCTACTTGCTTCATATTCAGAGTGGGCCCAGGTTCCATCTAAATTGTTAGCGAGAATTATTAAAGTTAACTTCAGAAATCCAAATATTACATCTTTATCTTATAATAACAGATTATATAATACTGATGAAGAGATTATTCAACTTTTCACCTCTCTTTACACTGAGTTATATTCAGGTTCTTCTAATTCTGTTAAAGATAATCACTCAAAACTCTTTTTAGACTCTTTGCAGTTCCCTAAACTTAATGATAATCAGCAAAAACTACTTTCTACCCCTATATCGGTACAAGAAATCTCGGATTCAATAGATAATCTTAAATTGGGTAAATCTCCAGGACCTGATGGTTTTACTCCAGAATTTTTCAAAACTTTCAAATTGGTAGTTCTTCCCTTTCTATTTAAAGTTTACAATCATATAAGAGTTAATGATATCTCAGATATTCATTGGAACACATCCAAAACCATTCTAATTCTAAAAATAATAAAGATAAATCTGACCCAGTAAATTATAGACCCATTTCTTTAATTAACGTGGATATTAAGATTCTGTCATCTATTCTGGCTAATAGATTGAAACGGATTTTACCCTCAATTATCTCGTCAGATCAATCAGGTTTTATGTCTCAGAGACATGCTTGGGATAATACTCTATCTTTAGAGACTATACTTCATCTCATTAAGAAAAATCCAAACCCTATATATGCTTTGATTATAGATGCATCAAATGCCTTTGACAGAGTATGTTGGAACTTTCTATTTCAAACTATGTTATGTTTTAATATTCCCTTATTCTTTATAAATTTTTAAAAGTTTTATACAAGAATATGTTTACTAGACTATACATTAATGGTCAATTTTCTGCTCCGATAAAGATCACTAAAGGAACAAGACAGGGTTGTCCATTGTCCCCTTTTCTTTTCAACATTTACTTAGAACCTTTGCTATTGTTTATTACTCAAAATACTTTTCATAACATCCCTAGAATTCTTAATACTAATATTCATTTCTCTGCTTTTGCGGATGATTTAGTAATCTACTTTCAAACTCCATTATCTGATTACAGAAAAATAATGAATTCTATTGATTATTTTTCTTTGGTTTCCAACTATCTTTTAAATTCTACAAAAACTAATATTTTTCACTTAAATCATTTAGCACACAAATCTTTTTTGTTTCCAGACGATCATTTTCAGTTTACTTATAATATAAAATATTTAGGAATCAATTTAGAACACAATAATAAATCTTCCTTTCAAAATAATATTAATAAATTATGGAACTCTATATTGTCTGATATGGACAGATGGAAGCATCTAAACCTTTCATTTCTTTCAAGGGTGGCCATTATTAAAATGAATATTCTGCCTAAATTTCTTTACCAATTCTCATCATCTGATCAGATAATTTCAAAAAATTTTTTTGAGTCTGTAAATAAAGCTTTGGCAAAATTCATATGGTTCCCTAAATCTGTTAGAATTTCCTATTCTAGATTGGCATTTTCGAAGGACAAGGGAGATTTGGGTTTACCTAATCTTTATCTCTATTATTTGATTGTCTCATCCAATGAACTTCTTACTATCTCTAAATTCAATAACACTTCTTATCCAAATCACTCTTTATGGATAAAATTATGGTATAATTATGTCATTTCTAATAATTTAAATCCTGAAGCTATTCCCTTTATCTCTCTGGATAGTTTATTTATTAAAAATATATCTACAGTATTTAAACAAAAGATTAGAGATTTCCAAACCTTACTCAAAATTAGTAAACTAAAAAAGATCTCGCACCATGTTCAGCCAATTCATCTAAACCCAAATATATTATTGGACAATAAACTTTTGAACTTAACAAACTATCCTTTAATTAAAAATCTAAAAGTAGGAGATGTTTTGAAATATCTTGACTTGCCTTTATCTGACTGGCGTAAGTTATTGAAAGTAAACTGGAATTACTCACCAATTCTTACACAACTAAGAGCAATAATTAAAAACAAATTTGTATCTCTGGTCCCCATAGACTCACAATTGAAAAACCTTAACACGATTATCAAAATACTTTCATCATCTGATAAAATGCTCTCAAACTCATATAAATTAATTAATTCTTTAATGATGGACCACGACTGTCTTTTATCTAATGTTTGGTTGAATTATAATTCCCAATTGTCAGAATGTCAGAAAGTCCTGGCTATTAGACACACTAAGGAATTTATCCCTTTTAAAAAATTAGCATACACACAATTAATGATTAATAATGATGCCTACTTTACCCCAATCAAATTAAACAAATTTAACCCAAATAAGTCCCCTTCGTGTTCATGCTGTTCTCATCCCCAAGCAGACCTCCTTCATATTCTATGGTATTGTCATTTTTCTCACAGATTGTGGACATCTTTGAAAGTCAGACTGCAGAAAATGGGATATCAAAATCCACGTTGACGGGAATTTGCTATTCTACATATTCCATTGATTCATCTTTCAAAAGTTGATATTCATGTTATCATTTTTATTTGCTCATTACTAAAACTTTATATAATACAAAATTGGATTGATCGTTCTAAATTAAAATGGGTTACTTTCCAGAAAATGGCTTTTAAATTTATTGATGCTCAAAGATACTTAGGTGGAAGTCCAAAAAAAAGCTATTAGAAAGGTTGTGTTAGAAAAGGTTCTAAACATATTAAATAGTTAATGTTAAATTTTTTTTTTTTTTTTTTTTTTCTTCTCTCAGGTTGCCTAACTTGTATATAGTGTACATATGGTGTATGTTTTATTTCTAAATAACTTATCAAAATCTCATGAAGGTTGTTATCACTAGATGAGTTGTTATATGTTCATTTATGCCTTCTTGTTATGTATAATCTTTTAATTGTCTTGCTATTCATATAATTAATAAAAAATTTTTTGAGAAAAAAAAATATAGCTGTAGAAGACTTTATGGTTGCATTTTGAATTAGTTGTAGCCCTAAATTCAACCTTGAATACATTTCCTAATGCTAAGTTTGACAGACTTACTTACCAGTTTTGAATCCCTTTTATAATGATGTCATGGGCATCTATTAGTTATAGCCAGGAGCTTTTTCGTTTCATTACAGAGTTCTTGTTGTGATAGTTCCACTCTATGGGCTTAGATTTAAACTTGCCGTAATGCTTATGCTGCATTGTTCAAGCTGTAAAGGTTAATAATAAAAGGAGAATTTGGTTTGATATACTTCAACATGCATATAGTTCTGATAGGTATTACCATGTTTATGAACTTATTTTTCTATCATAACATTGTAAGCGACAATAGCCAACATCACGACTGTTGTAATGTAGATCTGGCAGCCTGAGTCTAAATGCCACAGCACTATAAAATTGTTTACATGCAGAACCAGTGCCTTGTGCAAAGCCATACTGCATAGAAGTACAAAAGAATCATGTCATGACATAAATGTGCCAGGAAGTAGATTATGATGTTTATACAGCTGAACCTGTAACTCATGTTCAGGATTATGTAATTTATACAATATTTCAAATATATACAGTATAATCATAAAGTTCTTTTAAAATGTTAATAAACTTACTCTGTGACATAGAGGGATAGAGCCTGGACTACGAGCCAGATAACCTGAGCTTGACTAGTTGCTCAGGTACTAAAACACTCCCTAGCAGGGGTGGGGGGTGGGAGCAAATGTCAGGATCATTTTATCCATTCTGGTGTGTGTGTGTGTGTGTGTGTGTGTGTGTGTGTGTGTGTGTGTGTGTGTGTGTGTGTGTGTGCGCATGTTGGTGGGGGGGGTGATAGTTCCCAGTCTGGCCATGTTCCAGTGCAAACAAAGGTAGTATGAAAATCCCTGTCTGGACATAGGCTTGGAATCCCATGACAGTGATGGTAGCCCTGATGCACACCCACTCCAGGGAAACCAACTGTGAGAAGAACACTGTTCACACATGAGTCACTGGGTCCTTGTACATAGCCTGCACTAATTCTACCAATGTTTCTGGGACTTCAAACCACCACAGGACTGCCTAAATCAGTTTTTTTGGGAGCTTGCCATATGCTTTCTCCAAGTCTAAGAATGCTCAGTTGGACTCTTTCCTCATCTCTAACTTCTTCTCCACTATCTGTCTCACTGCAAACATCAAGTTGGTTGTGTTGCATCCTGATCTGAATCCGAACTGCTCATAGGTTCATAGGTTCATAGGTATTTACTAGGGTAACATCCACAAGGGCCTTTTTAAGCCTAGCCATGCATCCCAAATCTCTGACAAGTTCTGATACCCTTGATAAGTGTAAGTAGGGGCCTGGGGAGATTAACCATTTACAGGTTACCTGTGTCCATTAGAAACCTCAGTGTCAAACCAGGGATGAATTTCTGGTTTCCCATCCAATTCTCCAAGTTGCACTTGAATTAGATTAAGGAGGAACTCTGCTTCCCATGGATGGGGAGCCTGTTCCATAGACGGGGTAGTCTCTGGGATACATACCTATCTCTTCAACAGGTCCTAGTTATATCACGGACAAGGTTTAAGTCTTTAGAATGGGTAATTCTGATGCTTTTTGTTTTGTGGATATGCAGGAGGTCCATCAGAGTGGGGCCTGACAATGCCCTGTATGCCAGGCATATATCTCCCCATAAAAACCTGTAGGAGACAGAATACAGGGATAAGGCTTTGAGGCGGTCTGCATAAGACATTTTACTTATGCCCTGTATTCTTTTGGGGAGGAAACTCTATGGACATCCCAACTGTTGGATATGCCTGATTAGGTACATACCAAAGGGGGCACTGTACTCCATGATAGGTCTGATGAATGCCAAATACAGTGGAACAATGACTTCCTTGGACTTAGATGCCATACCTTTGTTTATAAGTTGCACAACATAGAATGATTTCCTCCACACTGTAGACACATGATGGTCAAAGGCTAGATTACTATCTATGTGTGTCCTTAACTCCCTGACTACTGGGTCAACTCTAATGGGTGTGTTGTCAATATAATAGTTACCAGGAATGGATGAGTTCCCAAAGGATACTAGTATGCATTTCCTGGCATTTAGTTTTAGTCCATGGCTCTGACACCAGTTGTTTGTCTGTGTCAGCCCTTCCTGGAGAACATTTGTGTCAGTGTGAGATTAAATGGCAGCTCCTAATTTGCAATCATCTGCAAATTTAGTCATCCAGAGACCATTGACATTGGCTTTGACTTCTGAGAAGTAAATTCCAAAAAGGTGCGGTCCAAGGACTGATCCATGAGGGACTCAACTTGTGACTGGCCTCTTTGTTGAGGTGGATTCCCCAATTCTAACTTCCTGGGTCCTGTCTGTGAGCCATTTGGCTATCCACCAGGTGACATACAAGTTTGTACCTAATCTCTTGAGTTTGTCATTATGCCTGAGTGGGGTATTGTGTCAAATGCCTTGGCCAGGTCAAGGTAGACAGTGTGAATGATTTTGCCTTCATCCATTGCTTTGGTGACCTTCTCAAAGAAGTCCACCAAGTTAAGAAGGCATGATCTGCCCTTGACAAAACCAAACTGGGTTGGGCCCAGTGTCTGTAGGTTTACTATATCTCTATTGATCATCTCCATGATAATTCTTTCCATGGCTTTACATATAAGACTAGTGAGACTTATGGGTCTGTAGTTTCCATGGTCTGTAGATGGCCAACCTTTGTGCAGAGGGATGACTGTCACCTTTCTCCATTATAAGGCATGAAGCCTGTTTGGAGGCTACAGTTACATAGTAATTCCAGTGGCCCTGAGGTCATGTTTCATGCTATTTAGAAGGCATCTTGGGATATTGTTTGGGCCCATCAATGCAGTCTTCTTTGTCTTAGAGAGAGCATTAAGGACTTGTTCCCTAGTGATAGCAGGGGGAGTTATATTTGATATTTCCTGACAGAAGGTTGAGGAGGAGAGAGGGGTAAAGGTGGAGCTGAATTTATCAGCCAGGAGGTTTGCTATATCTTCTGGCTCAGTATAGGTGGCTCCATTTACAATGAGCTCTGCACAAAATTGTGTATTGCCTTTGAGGTTGCAGACTTAGCTAAAGAATGCTTTGTGGCTGTCCTTGGCTGAGAGGCCAAATTTACCTCAAATTTGGCTTTGGTGGACTTTATTTGTCCTCTGAGTTGTTTGTTTAGTTTAATGAAAGTGCTTTTATCCTACTGGGTGCTGCACCTCCTATTTTTTGCTATGATTTTCTTCCTCCTGTTACACAGCCTATTGATTTTGTGATTCCACAAGAGTGGCTTGTTTTTTGAGTTAGTTCTGTACTTCCTCCTGGTGGGTACAGCTGCCTCTATATAGCTATTAACATGCTTGTACAAGGTTTCTGTGAACAGTTCTGCATAGGCGGCAGTGCTCTCAGGGTTTATGGGGTTTGAAATTTTCCAGGTTCTCACTTAATAGCAGGAGGTTAGCCTTAGAATAGTTCCTGAATTTTCCAGGTTTAGCTGGGGGGGGGGGGGTCCAGGTTTTTTTTTTAGTTCAAAGGAGACCATTTTGTGGTCTAACCTTACCAGAGAAGGCATTACAGTAGGGGGTGTGCAGCAGTCTCCCATACTAGTGAGGACCAGATCCAGTATGGTTACATCCCTGGTTGGTATATTGACTATCTGGTCCAGGGAGTTTGTGTTTACAAAATCCAGGAATTTCTGTGCATGTATGCTTGGTGTTGTATAGGATTTCCAGTTAATAGTGGGGTAATTAAAGTCACCAATGAATATGGTATCGGGTTAGATGGTTAGTGCTTATAATACGTTTAAACACATGGTATGGGTTTCCTGGGTCATAAAGGGAGACCTGTAGCTTGCAAGGAAGTGATACTGAATTTTACCTATGGTGATTTGTACATGGAGCAGCTGAAATGCATTGTCCTGTTTGACCAGCCTTGAAGTATATTTAGTTTTAAAATAAATAGAGACACTTCCACCTTTAGTCCCTGCCTGTGTAGTAGCTGGCCTAAATGTGTGGAAGGCATTATAACCTTGCACTATTGGTGTGCTCTCTGCAGCTTTAAACCATGTCTCAGTGACCACACAGATGTCAGCATTCTCTAGAGTTAAGAGAGCTTTTAGGGAGTGGAGTTTTTTTGTTTAGACTCCTAGCATTGAGCAGTAATACTATTAGATTTTTTTGAGTTTCTTGCTCATCTCCCGTCTTACTTTCTACTGTTCTGCTTATTCATTTATCAAAAACCCTCTCCAGAACTTTCATGCAATTTGGCAGGAGTTTGATATCTCAGTACTGCCTTGGAATTGTGGATGTCCCATTTGTTCATGTACACTGGCACTAGTATGCTTATTCTCCAGTCACCTGGGATAAGCCTTTATATTCACACTGCTATGAGTACTTCCAGGAGCCATTTCTCCTCTATCTCACTCAGCATTTTTTTTTCATATCTGCTGTGACCTCATCTGAGCCTGCTGCTTTCCATGACTTGATTTTCCTTACTTTCCAGAAGCTGATAAAGTGCATCTGATGCCTTGTTCTTTGCTATTGCTTTTTTAGATTCTTTGTTAGCCAGCCAGTATCCCATTCTAACCTGGCCTGTCTTTTCTATCTCCCACTTTTTCCTGCACTCCTTTTTTCTTTTGATGACTTCCTGGACTTCTGCATTCCACCACTAGCTTTCCTTATGTACCTTATTTCCATACCTGTCCTGGCTGCATATCTGTTCAGTAGTCCTCATGCATGCTGTTTTGAGGTGTTGCCATTCTTCTTCAACTCCACCTCTTTCCTCTTCTTCTTGAGGTGCTAGAGCCTTGAATAATTCCTTAAACTGTTGTGCTTTCTCTCCAAGTCTTCGGCCTGGTCTCTGTTGACCTTAGACCCTTCTCTGATCACTGCTTGCAGCTGATTGTGGTTTATGCTGTGGGCCAACTGTTTTACTGGGGATGACTGATTCTGTCCCACTGCCCTTCCCTTACTAGGAAGAATCCTACCTGAGTTACTTGTTGTCCACTCTTGTATGTGATCTTATGGCTGTCTTTCTTTCTGAACCATGTGCTGACTTCTGTCTTTGTTTCTCCTTCTTTATTTGTGTTACCCCAACCATGTGGTCTCAGGCAGTCCGCATATCCTGTTCTGTCAGTCCTTATATGTACAGTCAAGTCACGCATTATTAACACCAGTTCATGTTGTCCTGCTTTATCTAGTATGTCTGGTGACTGCTGTTTGAATGTTTTCTTTCCCTTTAATATCAGAGCACTGTTGCGGGGTATAGGCTGAGATTATGAATATTTTATATATTCATAGATTATGAATACTATCCTATCATTAGGCAGTAGTCTGATTACCATGAGTCTGGCACAAATTCTGATGAATTCCCTCAGTGCCTTTTGAAGCCTCTCCCTCACTACAATTACCACATCCTTTCTAGCCTCCTCCTCCTGAGTAGTAGACTCTGGAGCCCACACCCGGTGGCATTGCTGCACTACCCTTCCATCTTATCTCCTGAAAACATTGGATTCCAGCCTCCTTCTACTTACCATCATGTTGTCCACTTCCAAGCTGTGTCTTTTCAGATAACCTGCATTCAGTGGTGTACCTAACATATTTGACATCTGGAGAAGATTTCTTTCACTACTCACTCCCCACATGGATGCTTTTTTTTAACACCTTCTCCTCTATGCAAATTGTATTTAGTGATAACCATGAAATGGAACAAAATGACCAGCAAGTAGCAAGCTAGGAGCAGTGATCAAATCTCCGAAAGACTCAACCATTTTACAGGAAGGCTTGTCCCAAACAAATAATTAGTGCCAGAATTATAGACTAAAGCTAAATGTCAAAAAATGCATTATCATCTCCTTTGGAAAGTTGAGTACGAAATTTATGTATTTATTTATTTTACATTTGTTTACTGGCAAAGTCTGATGGAGCAGAATGCCCATTTTCAGGAGAGGCCTGGGGAGCAAAACTCCAAACAGTACAAGAGTAACAATACAGAAATAGACACATTTATAAGCAAAAATTGAACATAGGAAAAATCAATAGAGAAAAGTATGATACAGCACAAGATTGGCAAAACAAAATGTACACATATAGATATACTTATAAAATACTTGTAAAATGGGCTTGAGAGAAAATTTTCCCAGAATTTTGATTAGAAAGTAATAGATAGGAAAATAAATCCTTAACTTCCTTAAGGAATAAGGTAGTTAGGAAGCAAATATACCCTAACTCCTTTAAGGAACGACTTTAAATGAAATGGGACACTTGACAAACAGGCAAACCAGTGTTTGGATGTATATTTATTGAATATGTGCAATAGGCTTTATGAGGTATCTAGCATAGTAAGATATTAGATCTGGTGGGAGGTTATCCTGTGGCTAAGTAGGTACACTTCTATGAGCTGGTTAAGTAGGATCAGAGAAGGATTTTAAAGTTATGATTATTATCTATGATCTGAATTTCTAGGGGAAGGGTATTCCATAATATTGCAATGGCATTAGAGTACAGGGAGTCACCTGAACAATTCTTGATTTTGGATATTTCTATTAATGCTTTGTTGGTGGATCTTAGGAGATGGTTGTTAGTATAACGATTTAGTAGGCTTTGCAGGGTTGAAGTTTTTTTGGGATGGTATAGGATCTGATGAGCAATGAGCTGGTTATAGTTGAGTAAGTTTGGTAGTTCAAGCCAGGATAGTTGTTTCAGGGCTGAACAGTGATGGGACCTGAAAGCTGAGTCAGTAGCAAACTTTGATATTTTGTTATAACAGTTGGTTAATTTATTTAAATCTCGGTTGTTTACATTAGTTAGTATAGGAGAAGCATACAAGTAATGCAGAGAGTAGGTGGATTTTTGCTATGATGACTACTGTTATTGCTGAGGTCATTTTTGCATCTATAGAGGGTGCCAAGTTTTTTATGGACGTTTGTTATAGTTTGTGCTATATGCTTGTCAAATTTCATGCTGTTATCTATGATAACTCCTAATAGCTTAGTTTGCAAGACTGGTGAGATGGAAGTATTGTCTGATGAGATTATTTTAAATGGAGGAATGAGGTCTGTGCCTTTTGAGGGATGAAATTACATTAGCTGTGGGGATTTTTTTGGTTAAGTATTAGTTGTGAGTCAGATAACCAGGTTTTTATGATGGTAAAGTATTTCTAGGTAGTTTGCTGCAGCAGTTAAAGAGAGGGGGCAGAGCAGATTAGTGTGGAATTGTCATCATACTGGACCAGATCACCATGGAGTGTGGCTTTGTGAAGTTCATTGGTAAATATTGTGATGAGTAGAGGTCCAAGGACGGATCCTTGTGAGATGCCCAAGTTTACTGGGAGGAGAGGATATAGACAGTTTTGCCATTTTATGGCTTGGCAGTTAGATAGATAGTTTTTGAACCAAAATAGAGTGGAGTTGCTTAGACTGAGTTTTGCGAGTGCAGTTAGAAGCTTGGGATGGGGACAGTGTCAAATGCCTTAGAGAGATCAAGAAAGATAGACAAAACCAGGTTACCATTGTTCCAATGTTGATTTACAGTGTTAGAAAAACTGATAAGGGCTGTGTATGTGCTATGATTAGGTCAAAAACCATGTTGTGTGTTAGCTAGGAGATTATTAGTTAGGAGGTAGTTAAGGATTTGGGAATTAATGCATTTCTCTAGAATTTCTGACAACGGGGATAGTATGGCAATAGGCCAGTAATTGGATAGTTCAGTTGAGTTACCACCTTTATGAAGTGGTATGATGTGTGAAATTTTGCAGAGCGTTAGGATACATTGTTCTGAGACTGACCTATTTATAAGTAGGGAGATAGGATAAGAGATAGCTTTGGCTGTGATTTTGAGGTATTCTGCAGGGAGTTTGTAATCCCCTAAGGTTGTGCGTTTAAATTTTGTCAAGTAGTTATAAACTAACTTGGTTGGTACTGGTTGTAGGCAGAAGCAGTTTTGATTTGTTGTTAAGCTATTGGGATCAGAATATATTGTGGGGGGACAAATATTAATGAGGTTTAGAATGGACTTGGTGAAGTGTTGGTTAAATTGAGTGGGAATATCGTCTGTGGTGGTATCAATATTTGGGAGTAAAGTACTGGTTTTCCCAGTTGTACAATTTTATTGATTGCTGCCTAAAATGTTTGAGGGTGATATTTGTGTTTTGTTTGTATATCTGAGTAGTAATATTTCTTGTCCATTCTTATTTGTTTTTTTTACCTTTTTTCTTAGTTCAAGGTATATTTGTCTGTTTGCATTAGTTTTGTTGTGTAGCCATACTTCCCATGCCTTATCGCTTTCTTTTAGGAGTGTACAGGTACTTTTGGTGAGCCAGAGGGCATAGTTGGACTTTGTTCTAACTATTCTGGTAGGGAAAAGGTGATTTCGTATCCTCAGAAAAGTAGTGTTAAAGTAGTCTATGGCATTATCAAGAGAGTGATGTGAGAAAGGTGTCCAATTACAGTGGATTAGAGAAGTTATGAGATCTTGAGGTTTGAAATTTTTTGCATAACAAATTTGTTGAAGAGAGACTGTGTTTATGGGTTTAACTATTTGTCTAATTAGAAATGTCTGGAGGTGGTCACTAAGGGTGTCAGGTAGGGAACCAGAGTAGTGTGATAGATGAGGATGGTTTGTAAGGATCCAATCAAGAATTTACTCTTTTTTGGTTGCTTTATCTGCTCTAGTGAGAGTATAGATTAATTGAGAAAAGCCATGTGGGTTTATGTGGTTACTAGGGAAAAGGGAGTTGTAGGCAGACCAATCTATGTTAAAGTCCCCTAGTATAATTGTTTCTTGAGGGAGCATATGAGATGCCCAGTGGAGGATGGATTCTACGGTATTCATGTTATTCCCAGGGGGAATATAAGCACAAATGATGTTTAGATTCTTTTTTGAATTGATTTTTATTCTGGCAAATAGTGTCTCAGCATTATTGAAGGTAGGGATGTGAGTCTCTATAGTGCCTATAATAAGGTTGTTTTTGAAATGTAGGGCAACACCTCCACCTCTTTTATGTATTCTGTCCTTTCCTAGCATGTTATAGCATGGAGGTAGTAATTCATTATCCTTAATATGTGGTTTTAGCCGGGTCTCTATAAGAACAACAATGTCAGTGGAGTATAGTGATAGAGTTGTGTGCAGTTATGCTATTTTGTTAAGCATGCTTCTGATGTTAATATTAAAAATAATGAGGTCAGATAGTTTTCTGAGAGAGTATATTATGTGTGTAGCTGGGCTGTTGGTGGTGCTAGGGTGAGATGCTGGGCCAGGATTTGGGTGTATATCACTACCTAATATTAGTTTAGATGCTCTGTGGATGATCAATAATAGGTATTTAGAAATGAATTTATCATATTGTAGCGAGATATGAGCTTTTGTATGGTACTGGGGGAGTATAAATGGGGCAACGTCTATGTGAGTGGCTTGGTTAACTCTAAAGGTGTTTGAAGTGGGTGTGTGGGAATGGGGGTAGGGTAGGGGAGCAGAGTGAGCTCAAGTGTAGCGAGGGCAAATGGAGCGGGTAGATTCATCTTGAAAAGATAGTAAAAAAGTTATCAGGCATTGACAACACATCCCCCTAAGAGCTGAGTCAGCAGTTTGGGAATTGGTGGACAGTTGACCCCAAATTATATTAAGAACAGACCAAGGTGAAGCAAACTTAGGGACATTCTGCAAAATCAGGAACAGTTTCAACCTGGTTTGACAAATACATCACTCAGAGAGAGAGAGAGAGAGAGAGAGAGAGAGTAAAGATTGCAGCATACTTCAGGCAAATGCACAGTAGCCATGTAAAGGCAGAGTATAAGCTAACCAAACAATATGAGAGTAAATTGCAGACCAAACATATCAGGCAAATATAAAAACATTCTGCACAATTGGGGACAGCTTCAAATGTGTTTCATACAATATTCAAGTTTATTTCACACAAATGCACACCAGCCATTTATGCTAACTTTAAACTGAGCACCAATTATTTCAACAACACAGCTAGCCACCCCCTCCCAAAAAGTAGCATAAATATTCCAATGTTTTTGTACAAATGTGCATTAGCCAGCCCTTAATACCAGACTTAAGCTGAGCAAATGAAGATGATAAGTTCTCATAGCACAGCTTGCTACCTCCCCACCCAAAAAAATTTCAATTTCACACAATTGCACACTTGCCAGCCTTTAAACTAATATCAAAAGGACAAAGTTGCTGCCACCATACCCAAAAGCATAAATATTCAGATTTATTCACAAAAATGCACCTTAAGGATAGAAATTATGCCTGCCAACTAAAAAGGACAAGTTATGTTCATCCACAGCTCAGCTGGCCAACCCTCCCCCCAAAAAGGATAGAAATATTCCAGTTTATTAACACAAATATTCACTTGCCAGCCCTACTTGCAGAATTTAAACTGAGCAAGTGAAAGAGCAAATGTCTTTAATCCACATCCCACCCCAAAAAAAGAGGGCAGAAGAGTACAATAAAAAAAAAACATAAATATCCAGTTTTAAAATATTTAAACAAATGCACACACACACACACACACACACACACACACACACACACACACACACACACACACACACACACACACACACACACACACACACACACACACACACACACACACTCTCCTTTGTAGTAGTGGATGCTGTCTTAATCTAGTTCCATATCCAAAATGTGGAATCACTCCTTAACAGAGGTAGCAGTCGACACACTACTTAATCCTCATGGAGTCACAGGAGTAACTGTCCATGGAATTAGTAAGCCAGGGAGTGTTTAGCCACTTACAGTTTGCACCCAGAGTGGACCGCACTATCCGCCCCTAAATTAATATACCTCTGCCTACACTGAGTGTAGCAATTCTTAGTTTTTAGCAGGTTTTAAGACCAGCTTTCGCTCAACAGAGCTATCTCAGAAAACCCAGGCTGTGCAACTGGACACTGTACAGCCAGTAGCTAATTGATCTAGAGCTGCTTGGCTTTATGACAGGCACACACTGGACAACAGAGCACATGCACCCCTGGCATAGGTCAGAGAGGGCAGAGTCCTCAACTCACTTGTCAACTACAAATACCCATGCCTACTTGCCAACATTACTCAACATGACCGAATCACCTTGAGCTATATTTTACACTGTCCAGTTGCTAGTCTTGCAATGGCATGCAGTATGTGTGATCCATATTCTCCTTTCATGATGATGGTGTGCACTACAGTAGATGTCCAAAGCTATATAAAACTCTTCCCCCTAGCACCATGTAGAGTCAGTGCTGCTGTCTACTGCTCCATTCTTTGGTGAGTTTGAGATGGAAACGCTCGGCATGTTTTCAGAAGTTGGAGGAACCCCACAGAGACACAGGGAGTACATGTAAACTCCAAACAGGCTTTGACTGGAGGTCAGGATGAAACCTTGTTCCTTATGCATGGCAGGCAAAGACCTTAACCATTATGGCAACTGGCCCCAGATATGTGTAACTTCAACTCATTATTACATATCCATAAATGAATAACCTCCCAAACAACCCACAAGGCAATATTTACTCATTATATGTTCCCAAGGCAAGGAGAGGTAAAACTGAGCAATGTCAGCATAGTAATGGTATATGCCCCCATCTAATAACTTCTGCTAAGGGCAAAGCTCTAAAGTGCAACAGACTCAGCATCAGGTTCTGTGCTGCTTCACAGTCTGGGTGTGGGAATCAGAAAAATACATACCTGAGATTACAGTCTTAGAAATAGCAGGCAAGTCAGTCAAAGACAATAGAAGAGAGACCACAACAGAAATGCAAATGATTCATCAGGGCATCCTGATCAACAATGTCAAATGCTGCAGACATCTCCAGTGGGAACAGAATGGAACAGAATTACGGATCACTGACCATAAAGAGTTCATTCACAACCATAACCAGGGCTGCTTCAGTATTGCAGAGGGAGATAGCTAGAGAGAGGTCAAAAACTGGACTGATAGTGGTGCATGAACCTGTTGATCATGAACATAAAAACTGAAACTGTATGTGGATGACCTTCTCAATAACCTTCCTGAAAATGAAAAGTTCAAGATGGAGAAAAATTATCAGGATTAGGGCCCTAATTTGGTTTCCTGAGGATCAGAGTAACTAAAACCTCCCTCAGTAAGGATGGAAAAATGCCATCTCTCAAAAATAATAGCAGTATCTGATAAAATAACTGGTCTCAGTACAGCCAGACAGGCCATAACCAGTCAGCAGACGCAAGGGTTTAGCTTATAGGTTATAAGGTGCAAGCTAAAATTATGCAGAATAGTTATTCATAATCAAGAATACCAAGCACTGACCAAGAACAAAAAGGCTGAGCCTCAACAGAGACCAAAGAAATGTCCCTGAGGTTGGAGGGAGGGCATACATCTTACAGAATTATACTTATGGGTGGGGTGGCAGGCTGTGATTTTTATACTAACCACTGCCCAGAAAAGCATTACCAAACAGTTAGTAGATGCTGATGTCTAGACAGATATGTTCACTTCTTATAAGATGTCTCAGTGTGATAATGATCAAAATTCTGGAACAGAACAGTGTAGTGAGTTGCATGGACAACAAGGGTACTTTATCATCCAATGTGTAATGCAAGGTACATGTCTTGGAACATCATCTATTTCAGATTTAGTTTTCTAAATTCATTAATGACAAATTAATTTTTTGTGCAAATGACATCATAAAAAAGAAAATTATATTTTTTATTTGAGCTGATGACATTAAAATGGAAAGGTAATATCACCCCTAAGGAAAGTGACCATCTTCATGATGTTCTAAACAAGGTATGTTTATGAGCACAAGACAACTGCATGGACTTAAACATCAAGAAAATGACATTTGTGACTTTTTTCCACAGAAGAATCAATGCTGCTTATAGCTTCAGTTCAGAAGAGCTGAAGAAAATTGCTGTTACAGAGATCTGGGAATAATGGTGGAAAATACCTCGTCCTTTTGTTATGAGATACAGTTATCTGTAAAGGAAACTATAAAATAAGAAGCTGTTTTTTTAGCTATCTCAGAAGTAGAAACCCAACAGTCACATCACGTATACACTGCACATGTACAATATCAGGAGTGAAGTACTGCAGCATGCAACAAGTAACATGCAAATGATACCTATAGGTTGCTCTGAGAATTGCCATAGAATAACTGAAAGATATGGAAGGGCTAGAATTCCACAAAAGGGTAAGGACATTAAACATACCATAACTAGATTACTGAAGACTGAGGGGAGATCTTATAAGTGCACGTAATGTTTCTACAGATGCATTCTTGTTTCAATGTTTTGGGCTTAGAAAGAATAAAAAAAAATTGTAAGAGTTAAAACTGAAATGAAATACATGTTCATAGGTTCAAAGGTAAGTAATAGGATAGCTGCCATTGTGGGCCATTATAAGCCTAGCCAGTTTCCCTTTTCATGTTCATAATAACCTATTCCATTCTTAATAGATTGGCCTTACTCGTCCCATGGTCAATAATTATATGTTACCCCTAATAAGAATAACTGGGATCATACCATAGATAATTTGACGTAATATAGATAATATGAGCAAAAATTAAATAATTGCAATATAACATTAAAAAAGGATAGACGAGAAATTGAATTATGTACAAAGAAATTAGGTTCCATGTACAAACACTAACACTTTCAATTCAAAGTTAAAATAAATGGTTTCGGGAAGAAATGTTGCATACTTGGTAGGCACATAGGTAAATAAGACAACATCCTCACAAGCAAATGACTTGATCTGATGGACTGATAATTTAGTGACCACATGACAAGGGGAATGGTGTGGAGTACTTACAACTGTCATGTGCAAAAGGGGTGCCACTGTATCTTATTTGAATGTCAAAAGAGGAAGGAAACAAGCTAAATTCAAAAGGAATACTATAGGAAACGATGAAAATGATGAATGGCCTCCAGAAGATAGCAATAGGAATGTCAGGAAAGGATGTAGTACTGAAGTAAACACATTGACAATAATTATATATGCTGAGACACACTGGAGAAAATACAGGTGCCAGTCATGTATTTGAATGGAATGGAAAGAGATCAAGGATAATTTGGAAGAAAGTGCATATGGGGTACAGCAGGATGGATGCTTGCAATCATTATGGAATATTATGGAATATGCATAGAGTACTGCATGGTGTTAGATGTGGAATGTGACAGAATTAGATAGGTGACCCTAGGCTGGGGAGAAGAGGTAGAATAAGTGAGTATAAGAAGAAAGAATGAAAACATAAAGAGGTCATAGTAGGAACTGGAGGAGAGGGCTACCTAGAAGGGGGAAGGAAGGGTGGAAAAGGAGATAGATTTGTGGTTGGTCTGTAGTCAGTAGCTCTGCAAAATGAGGGAACATAGGAATGGGTGTAATGATTGCATCTTTAAAGCTTGGAGGAGGGATTCCTATTTGATGGGATAGATTAATAATATGTTCCAAAGGTTTGTAATGGTAAAAGAATCCATGTACAGGATTTTAGGGTGTAAGTAGTGAATGTGTGGGATGTAGTCAATTAGTTTTACAAGCATACATGCATACATACATACATACATACAAATATTTCAGGCAGTGGCAATAATGCTCTTCTAGACTGACAATATACCAAAACACCCATTCCCATAATATGTGTCCAAATATTTCTTTAAAAAAAATCTAAACTAGTGCTTCCTTTAATGTAATCTGGTAGTTGATTCCATGGATCAGCTACTATCTCTCTCAGAGATCCACTAAGTACATCTCCCATTCCTACAGAATCTTCTACAAAGGTTGGCTGATGATTCTCTTCTACTTTTTGATAACCCCAAACATTCCCAGAGATATTTGTCTCTAAATATCATATATACTTAATAAGGGATCTCCTAAAAATATCTATATGGGGCACTGTGTAAGTTCAGTTATTTTAGTCTTTCACAATAACATACATTTTTACATCCATGTATGCCCTTCGTAAATTTCCACTGTAATCGTTCCAATTTACTCATGCTTGTTTTCTTATAAGGTTTCCATATTGTAATTCTATACTCATGTTTGTGTCTTATGTAACTAACAAACAATGACTTCATCATTTCTGGTTTCCTAGACTTTATAAATCTTTTTCTACAAACTGTAGTTCTATAACTATCATTAACCAATTGGTTGATATGATTAGAAAAGCTCAAAGCTGGATCCACCCATATACCCAGGTCCATAAATAAATCCACAGTTTAAATCACTCAGCCAAATTCAATAAAACCTACATGATCCATTTCTACCATGTGCATGTTGCACAGTGTTTTAAATTCAGTTAGCAGCTTTACATGGTGTGTAGAGTCGCACATTGCTGCACAAACAAGTTAAACACCTTGACATGCTAATTGCAGCATAAGCAGCTGAATTGTATACTAACCAATCCAACACTAAGGAGTTATTCAACAAGCAATAAAGGAACCATGTAGACTCAGTGCTGGTATTCCCTAAGAATTCCAAAATCTAATGAAAAAAGTACAGTGATCACCACAGCTAAACAAAACATACTTTAACTCATTACATCCAAATGACACCTCTAGGTGCATCTGTAGTGAACTCCTATTCATGCCTCTTGGCGTCAAATATTGCATGTTCATATTTGCATCAATAATTCCAAAACCATGCTATTTAAAAGGTTTTAAAAAAAATCCTCTTAAAGCTTACACAATAGCAAATTCACCTACATTAATATTTGACCTCTGTCTAGTGCAGGTAAATAGATATTAACTGTTGTTTTTATATTCATTTATATAGATATAATTTTCATATTTTTCTAAATATCTCAACAACCAAGTAACACAGACATAACTCCTTAGCTTCATATGAAAGCTCTCAGATAGATGAATACAATGCTGCTGGCAGTATTTGTATAACTTGAGTGGTTGTTGAGATACTGTAAGTTGTTGACAAAATATTACAAATGGAATAGTTAACTGTGTTTACTGTGACTTATGCTTAAGACCTACCACTATAAAAATAGTTGTGCTGAAGAGTTTGCCATTTATACTTCTTTAATAATCCTTATGGTTCCAGAGACATGAACATTTGTTTGAAATGTGAGGGGCATAATTTGATTCTGTGAAAAAGCTTAGTTGGTAGTTATAGTGCAAGCTTCCTGAGCTCCATTGTAATGAATGAGTTAGTAAAAAACTTCATGGTAAAATAACAATAGTGAATTTCTGGTAAGTGCTTTCACAGTCTCACAACCACTTCATCAGACCATTCAATAGCAAATACAGATAATCCATTTAAAGCAAGATTAACCAATCAAGATAAATCAAAATGATATGCCATAATTGGCTATAAAATGCAAAACAATTCAATCAAAGACTCTAAGTACAAACATCTACCTAAAAGGATCCTAACACTCTAAAACAGAATCAAAAATATTCCTGAAATAAAAACAGAGTTATTGAAATAGTGAAACCCTGTCATACCCTTACCTGCGGCTTCACCTTTTCACATGAACATCCAATACGTAACAGTAAACAAATAAGTATGCAACAGCAATTCCTCTCAACAGAAACAAAGTGCTTTCACATATTGATAATATAAAAAACCTGTTCTACATTTCTAAACAGAAACTAAAACTCGCACGTACTTGTTGCTCTTCTTATGTGCATTAAGAAGACATTGAGTTCGTTTAAGTAGTTTATTGTATACAAATACATCGGGATGGATGGCAGGAACATTAAACTTAAATGAATTATCTAACTAACTGACTGACTACATACTTGCATTCTCACTCAAAATTACGTTGTTGCTTGCAAGTGCTCAGTACTTATATGTATGTGTTGACTCCCTGTAAAGCTTCTTAAAGGTATATCACACACACTGATCTGCAGTACTCATAACTCATATGACGTATTAATGGGAGAGTGGCCAGGCTTTCAGTACAGGTTTTAAAGCTGCACACTCAATAATACCTGGAAACCTGTCAGCACTCAGTTCTAATATCCACCCTTGGTCTTTGACCTCAGTGATATTCTTGATATCACCTCCCCTGAAACTAACATGTTTCAGTTCTATGACAAAAAATTTAAAAATGGTTAGGGCCAAAATATTTCACATGCTTTGCTAACGCATTACTCAATTTAATGTTCTTGATATCATTAATGTGCTCCAGGACCCTGTTTCTAAAACATCTATTAGTTTTGCCTGTATAAAATGCAAAACAAATCTCACAGAAAGCAAAGTAAATAACATTCTTTGTAGAACAATCCACATAAAAAAACGCTATAGAATGATGTAAAACTGGGTGCTCAAAATAAACATGAGAGTAAATATATCTACAGGCTTTACATTTTATACACAGAAAAGTACCTTTGCATTGCGAAAGCACTAGATTACTTCTCCCATCATTATTCTTCTAACATAATTAAAAAGTGAGTAATTGTTACGAAATGAAAAGTTAGGTTTATCACCACGTTTCTCTCTTTCTCTCAGTTCAGTATTGGTAAGTAATATACCCCAGTGTTTCTTGACAATATCACATATATAAGTAACATCATCGGAGTAAGCAAGTATAAACCTTAATTCATTCTTATTACAATCTCTAAATGTCATACATTCTCCCTGTAGGGAGGCTTCTGAAAAATACAGCTGAGCAATATCTGCCCTTTCTGTTCTAACTTTAGCTATACAAGTATCAGCCTCTGATGCTTGATACTCTTCCAAGTCTTGAACCCAGGACCCTGTACACCATAGTCAGAACAATGTACCACTATACCATCTGAGTTGCCCCTAGACAAAAAGTCTTGTTTTAATACTTCTTTAGCTTTACTAATCTCATAATTCTGAGGAATTGACCCCTTAATACATTCATCAAAACATGATAGAGGTGCATACAACTTTTATGCAAAATAGAATTATTCTTGCATGGTTTCTAGTTGAGTTCAGTTTTAAAACAACCCAGAAGATCTCTTCTCACTTTAATATCAAGAAAATCAATTAAATCAAACAAACTCTTCATGCTAAATTCCAAATAGGAAGTGGTCTTTGTCCAAAATCAACAAACTGATCAACAAAACTTGTGTGTCGTCCCATAATAAAAAAAAGCATCAACAAAACATTTGTAATAAACAATATGTAATGCAAAAACATTATCATTAAAACACAACTCAATTCCCATTGAGCCAACACAAGGTTGGCATAGCTACTGGCACAAATTGTGCCCATAGCTATGTCACCCCTCTGCAGGTAAAACTCCTCACTGAACAAAAAAACATTATTTTCCAGGATTAACTCAAGCAATGTGCATATTACTTTTACTGTGATAGAAAACATATTGCATTCATTCGCAAACATCCTAACATTCTCTACTCCAGCTACATTAGGAATGACCATAAATAACAAAATCACATGAAGTATGACAAACAAAAACATCTCCCTATTATCTAAAAAACATGTCTTTATATAAAGGTCATTTAGGAAATCTTAGTGTCTTTCAAAACAGTTTCCACACTATTAAGCACCAGGTGGAGTGTTTTTCAACATAAATTGATAATGGTTTTGTAACCCAACCTCTGCTGGAAATGATAGGACACATTGGTGGCTCTATCAAACTCTTATGAACTTTGGAAAGCCCGTAAGGTATCAGTATTACTGGATGCTGTATGCAAAAATATTTCGGGAGGTCCTCTGTTATCATTTCTGTCACAAGTAAATCAAACAACAGGAAGGTTACCTTATCAACAATTGCTGAAATGTTTTGCTTCAAGATAAGGAGATAGGTAGTAGTGTCACCTAATAGACTGTGCATATAACTCAGATAAAATTCCATATCCATAATGATGATCCCCACATCCTTATCTGCTGGATGTATCACAATAGAAGATTTTTCTTTCAGATTCTGCAGGGCAACATATGGCATATATGCATGTCCACAGCTAGTGGGATTTGGCTTTATTGGCCTGAATTTGTCCATAAATAGAATAATTTGTCCATAAATAGAATAAAAGGAACAAAGTCATCAAAGTTCAGAATTGTCATATAGCTGAAACACCTGATGTCCTTAAAGGGTCATTTGTCTATACCCCATGTCACCTGTAATATAAGAGGTTTAAGGAATCACACAGTGGAAAGTCTAGCTTTGCTAGATTTTTCTTTTTGATTTTTACTGATTGTTTCTTCTGTGTGATCCTTTTACTCATTGTTTTAGTTTATTGGTTGGGATATTTTGCAGACATCCTAATGGTTATGGATATGACCTGGGTATGACAACTCTGTGTTTCTAAAGGTTAGCCAAACATTTCACTTATGCTGTGCTGATGATGCTATAACAAGGCTGAAACATGCATGTTCACAGCTAGAAGGGTTTGGCTTTATTGGCCTGAACTGCTACCTGAAAGAGACTGATGTCTGCTGGACAAGCTTCCTTCACGGGGATTCCCAGGATATTGATCCCATGGCCTGACATATATGGGTGTGGACAGCTCACCCACTGATGGAGCAGTGTAAGTACTGCCACTATGGGAGCGTAATCACATTGGCTAACAGCAGATGATGTGGCTGACCTACACCCACAAGGTCATTCCCCTCCCAGCAGACATTCTGTCAAAGATACTACTTGTTCCATGACAGACACCCCTCATTCCATCACAGACACTCTTTGTTCCAACGTGTCATTCATCTGATCCATTAAATCAGCAACACTGTGGATGCAGTCATGCATGTCAGCCTGTGCCACATCTACAATCCTGAACATTTGTCTGGAGCACCTATGGGAATGTGCCTGTGTCTCCATGACAGCCTTAAACATACATTGACTGGCATGGAAAGAGACACCTGGATCAGGTGGAGGAGGCACAGCAGGCCTCCTCTGAGCACCCCTAACAACAGTCCTGTGCGGCACCTCACCCACACTTTGGCTACATCCAGAGTCAACAGGTACTGAAGCCACAATAACCACACTTCCCTCATTAATGGCCTCATCCTCCACCTGTCCAATATCTTAGGGCTCACTGGCTGTGTCCAATGGAATTGCAGGGGATGGCTGTATGCCAACCTCAGTGTCAGATTCAACCTCTGCACTCCTTGACTGTGTCTCTCTTTGGCCACCATCTTCATCAGAATATGCTAATACACTGACATCAGGTGGTAGAGGTCCCACACTTCCACTGTCTGGATCACCTGTGATAAAAAGCAGCAAACACAGGAAAAAAATTAATACCTGCACTACTATAACCCAATATATGTTAACAAACTAACAGTTTTACCACTATTACAGACAGTACAGCAATACACACAAGAGTTCTGACATTAACATCACACACTAAAATGTTTCTTTAAATTGCTTCTCAGTACTGGCATAAAAATCTTTGGCTTACCATCTGCAGATGAGGGCCTCCTCCTTATCCTGTCCTGGAAGAAGTTAAGCAAAATGTAAGGGCAACATCATCACAATTAACATTAACACAGGGGGTAATAATTTTAACCCTTTATAAGTCCATTACTTATATTTTCAACAAGAACTTTGCTGACAAGTCCAACCTAAGCTAATCAGTCAGAATGTGTTATTAACGGTAGCAATCTTCAACCTCCCCCCCCCCCATTGAGTACACGCTGTTCTGCACTTTTGTGGGAGCTGTCTGGATCCCTGACATTTGACAGGAACTTTTCATTTGTTGTTAGTGGTGGCTTCATAGCAGGCCCTCCCCCAGTACCCATCTGATCATGGCCCACTGCAGCTGCTCTCCTCCATGCAGATGTGATCATGTCAGTGGCCCTATGGTACACCTGCCCATATGTCCTGAAATGGTCACCCATGGCATTAACATCATCCACAATCTGGTGCCAAATTCGCATTCTGCATGCTATATCTCCCAATTCCCTTTCAAGCAGGAAGGCACCATGTTGCCTAAAAGTATCCACTATCACTTGATTTTCATTATCAGAGAAGGGTGGTCTTAGAGGACTGACATGCCTGGGTGGCATACTCCTAGGTGTCCTAAAAGACAACAGAAGGATAATACACATACGTATCACATAACTACAAAATAACTGTACCCAGAGAAAACAGAAAAGGTAACATCTCAGTATTACCCACTGGAGAAACATAAACCAATCTAGAGATGTGTAATATGAATAACAGGCTGGATGCAAAAAAGGAAAGTAGCAATAGCAACATATCATTGTTTGTGCCATAACACAAACACAGCTCTGCCCCCCCCCCAAAGAACAGGCAAATGACACATTTTGCAAACAAACTATCTTTGAAATGCTAAAAGTGCTATCAAATGAACTGTCCCTGAAAGATTTGTACATATTTGTCACAGAGCATTCCATTTGAAGGTACTGGCAATCATATATACCCATAAAATGCCTTCACAAACATGCCTATGGCATCAGTACACTTCTAGCTAATGCATACAGTAAAAGTGTAAAAACCTTTGCTTCAGATTTTTTTTAATTACATTCCAGCATATGTAGTATTTAGCTGACAAAATGCAAGCATGCTTTCTGAAGTTCAGTAAGCCTCTATGCAGATATATCCCAAATTAATTGCACAGTGAAGATACAAATGAGGTGTGAACTCAGAATTGGTGAATCCCAAATACTTGGTTCCATGTAGATGGAAACATGGTGCAGGCACTCCCTCAGTGTTTGTTTTTAATGGATTGCAACTGTGAATGATTAGTGGTTGGGAGAAGGAAAGCACATCAGCACTGCAGGCTGACTTACTTCTACTGGGTATGTCAGGTTAGATCTACAAAGTGTTAGATGTAAGGCTGGAAATGTAAGTAAGCAGCATGCAATTCACAGGTTGTGTTCATTAAAATCCAACCTGCCTTTAATTTGTTGGCAACTGAATATGATGTTATTTTCAGTTAATATCATCACACATTTTAAGGCCAATGATATAGAATGATTTACAGACTGCATATCTCAGATTGCTGGTCAGATAACTGGAGAATGACAAGCAAATACAGAGAGGTATGACAAAGCTGTATATTTGCAAACAATAATCATAACAGGTTGTGTGATCAATAAATGCACTACATCCAAAAATAATAAATGTACAAATAACAGTTGTATGGTTTCATACTACTGTAGATGATGTTGCAGTTGGTCGTGTGCAGAATGATTTCATTTCCTTGCAGCAAAGTTCTTTGTGTGACAGAAAGGGATAAGGCACCCATCTTGTGTTCTGAAGGTTCATTAGAGTGACAGGTTTAATCCAGATCTATGAAGACATATCTCATGTGAACCATCATTTTCCAGTGTTTATGCCATAGACTGATTTTCCTCATTCAACTACTTGTCCCTTTTTTGTCTTTTTTTTTTTTTGGGTCAGTGTTTGTGCAATGTGGTGTTTAGTGCAATCACAGGAATGGAAGACATGACTGGCGGGTTTGGCTCTGTTTATCTCATTTGTGCAAAGTATGAAAGTGTGCAAACTGGACAACTGGACCACCTAGGAAGCAGACAGAGCTAAAAATAGAAACCAGATACATTCAATTAATTTTGTTGGGCCCCGCACAAACCCACTAAGGGGCATTGTGTGGCAGTTAACAGAAAGACCTTAAGAATGATTAGTAAGTTAGAGAATGGCATGCAATTAGTCATGTGGTAGTAGGTGTAAGTGTAGGGCAGGAGTACAGATGGTTCTGGTTTCTAATATAGGGTGTGCACACTTTTTTGCTGTTGTGACATTGCAGTTAATAGCAATGAATTGAAACATAGACAGGTGATATTTCAACTTTCTTGTGGGAACAGGTGTAAGTGTAGGACTGTCATACACATGGTTCTGGATTCTAATACAGGATACTCCATACACATTTACTGTTGTACCATTTCCCATTATATTCACTCTCACTTATAACACTTTAGATAGTGGAGCTGATATTAATTATATGTATGAGGGATGAGAAAACATTATTCTGTTATTAGATGTATGAATGGGGTATACAGTGTACTATCTTTCTGTAAATATAATTTTATGTGGACTTGCATGGACTTCACATATGCCTAAGATACAAACACAACTGCTTCTATGTCCAATACCCTAGTTAGGTCACAGACATACTTGTGTAACAGCTCATACCCTTACCTGTATTTATGTATGATTCCTGACTATGTACAAGCAGCACTTCTTCTGTGGCAAAGATGGAAATTCAACACTGTAGAAGAAAATTCTTTGCCTCTTTTCCCTAGGTTTGAATCCCACAATGTAAAAATCTATTTTCTCAGTGTACAAAGGTAAAGACATTTATGTCCCCAGTGCATGTTTGCAAAATTAACTCACTTAACAGGTACCCTCCAGTAGACACCCCTCACACTAAGGCCAAGTGTCAAAGTAACCTTTCAGTTGCAATTATTTCATTCCTAACTGCTTGGCACTGCTGGTCCCAACTTACCATCAAGCAAATGTGTTGCTCAGTGTGCACACTGCAGTAAATGTGATAAATGGACTTGGCAGGAAAGCATCAGTATCCATTGCACTAGGTCTGCTGGTAGACATGGCTGGCATTAGTGAGGAAGGTGCCAGGTTTAGGGCACAGAGATGGGTTGTCCAGGAGTCCAGGATATTTACTGGACTCCTAGTAAAGCACCACAGCCAAAGGCTCCTACAGGGGGACTGTTCTGGCTCCTAGTACAAGTCTGGGGCATGGAATAGTTTAGCCCAGGCTGTATCAGTGCCACTGGTATCCTGCAAAATGGAGAGCAATGTAGGCATGATTTTAATGACCTACAGAGGAGAACAAGGGATACTTGCAATCTTTGGTTGGAGGAATTTAAGACTGCAGACATCCCACAGCTGTGTAAGTATCAACTAAAGAGAGTACTTGTAAGACTTAGAAAGCTTAATATAGGCAAGACTGGTATGCATAATGGTCTTCTGTTCTTTTCTGTTCCTTCCCCAGCTGACAGAGATCAGACGTTTAATGTTCAGGCCTATGAGACTAGATTGGAGAGACTGAGGGAGACAAGTGGTATGTATGCAGCTGAAGAGAAGTGTTATTATACCATTAAAAATTAAAGAAAGCTGTTTTGGTATTTTATAGAGTTGTATAAAATTGATCATGCATATCTCAAATGTAAAAGCAGGTATGCACGCATTAGTCTGTTAGACAAATCAATTGTAAGACTCTAATATTTCACTTTAGTCAGAGGTTGTGTGTTCAGATACCACGATTCACAATTATATAATACTGGTATTTTTACAGTAATATTTACATTAAATTAAAAACTCTATACCAGTGGCACAAATGCCCTGCTGTAAATTGTAATCTGCATAACTGGAACATGTATATGTGCAATATACTAACATTTCAAGGATTACTTTCAGCAATCTGTAGGGAAGTGTGTATCTGTTAGGAGGTATGCTTAAATGTAAAGCTTAAGATAATAGAGCTGTATAATTTTATTAATGCATTGTATGTCACATATGATGGTACTAATTTTGTCTCTTTTTACTCTTACCCCAACTCTTATCTCTCTTTTTCATTTTCTTTATTTTAATTTTATTTTATGTTATTTTTAAAAATATTTGTTTTTATTTTACTTTATTTTATTTCTATTTTTTTATTTTTTTTATTTTTATTATGTGTTGTCAAAATGTGTCCATGTCATCCATGTGTACTACATCACTAAATGCTCCACGACACAGTGAGGTAGACCAGCCCCAGTGGGTCAGCCTGCCCCTGCTCTCCTGGCTCCAGTACTGATGCCCAACACATCTGGGAGCCAACCTGGCAGCACTGTCTCTGCTGCCCCTGCACCATACCTCTCAACCTCTTAGTGCAAGAAATCTGGCCAAATCCCGACAGAATGGGAGGACAAAGGCCCAAAAATAGGGACATATTTTAAATATTGCTCTTATAAACTTAGAAATTGCTAGAGTAACAGGGTTTGTTTTAACATACGTTTTCTGAAGGATTTGAAGTCTGAAACTCATATGTATGACATTATTTAGTGACTTCAATCCTCAGATTATCTGAGTGATTTTTCAGAAAAAAACAAATTGTATGAGGAACAGACTAAAAATATGAGCCAAAAAATCTGGGCAGTCTGCAAAAATATAGACAGTTGAGAGGTATGCCGTTCACTAGTCCTGTCCTGGTGGCTGGTCCGTGGTACCCTCTGGGAGCAGTGGCAGAGCTGGTGATTTCCTCACCCACAGTGAGTTGCCACAGGTGGTGCATAGGGTTGTGCACAGGGTTGTAAACCGCACCATTGGTGCACACCTATGCCGGATGGAGATGCTGTCTTTCTTCATGTTCTATAGGAGGAGAAGGAGGAGACATCAAGCACTTCAGTCAACTGCAGATTAAGGTGACAGTGATGACAGTCCAGTGAGTGAGGACTCTATTCTCACTGTGTGCAAGCTTGATGGTTCTCCTCACCCTCACCCAAATCATGGTGTCTCCCAAACTTTTGTGTCCAACATTCTCCCTGTCTCTTGTCTTGTTTGTCTTGTCTGTCTGCAATTGTTTCCCACCTACCCAACTTACCTGACCCAGACATACCTACGAACCTTCTCCAACATCCCCCCTCACGCTCTCTCTCTTTCTCAAATAAAAAAGGAAATGGGCACCTGTCCCACAAAAAAGTCCCATACATAGCTCTCCATTTTGCACACATGTCTTCTTGACACACTTGATTTTATCCTATTGGCTATACAACATGATTGGGTTGTGATCACCCCCTCTGGAGGTGACAGTACAAATTCAGTTAATATTCTACACATATTTTCAGTTTACACTGTTAAAGAAATGGATAGCTATGGTTCTTTTCCAACCCCTCCTGCAGATTCCTGTACTGCCTTCCCTTTGTTCTTACCCCTGCTTGCTCCCCAATGGACCACTTTCCTATCTACCCCATTTTAACACCTTTAATCTGGTCAAAAAATAGCATCACACACAGCACACATAAATAGGAGAAAAAGCAATGAATCCCTTCATTCTTTGGACTCCATGTTTGTGTGGATGTGTACATCACATACCAATGCACAGCAATGGTAAGTGGTGGCAAAATGCTGTGGTTATCTCCATGCAATGCCGATTAACCTCGCTGCTCTATGCCAACACACAGCAATACAAGTACTATAAAGAATCCATGTCATTGCTGAAACAATGTTTATTTAAAAGCATTTAAAAGTATTAGATACAGCTGAATTTGAACCCAGTATCGTCTTGGCCCAAAAAGAAATGTATCAAGGCATTAACACTTGCTACCACAGAGTCAGGTAAGCAGCAGGTGTGTCAAATAGAGTCAAGACTGTCAGACTTTTTGCAATTTGGCTCGTGTTTGTGAACTGCTTAACTATGTGTAAACAAGGAAAGAATTGAAAATGTGTATCTCACATGTGCATACACTTTGCCAATCATTGCACGAACCTGTTGCTTGCTGCACTATGGAAAGCAAACATTATTACATATTACTGCTGTTCACTGTCCATTTCCTGTCTATGACATGAAATTACACATGGAAACATAAACTGGAAGGCACTATCTAACAATATGTCACATATTTACAGTGCAGCCACGTGTTGCCTCCCTCCAATCACTGCAAACCTGGCATCTCAGTACTTTTTCCACACATATATTACTTACACTCCAGAAAGTAATATCAAATGTGTGATATGCAATGCACATCAATCTGGTAACATGCAGAACTAGAACTATTGACCCATAAGTCTACAAAGCCTTATCTGCAAGGCTAGGGAAGGAATCAGCATAGACCTTATCCACAGGGACATAGGTGATCTTCACCACACTTGACCCAACCCATTTTGTTTTTGTCAAGGGTAGAGCTTGCTTACCAAACCTAATGGACTTCTTTGATACTGACCCCAAAGACCTGGATGAGGGAAACATGACACACTGCCTATGTTTAGATATCCAAAGCCTTTGTCTCAATCCCCCATTCATGTCTCATAGTGAAAATATCCCATCTGGGAATTAAGCTATACATTACCAGATGGATAGCCAACTGGCTCACTGACAGAACACACACTGTCAAATCTGGGGACTGCACCTCTACCACTAGCTCACTTACCAGTGGAATACCACAAGAATTTGTGCTGGGCTCTCAACTGTTTGGAAACTATTTCTCTGAAGCCTAGGCAATAGTAGATGACCTGGGTTTTACTAAGTTTGCAGATGACTGTTAACTAGATGCACTCATCTAGAATCCCCCAATGATGGCAACATATTACAAAAGGGGCTGACCCAGACAAATGATTGGTGCCAAATTCACAGACCGAACATTAAAGCAAACAATATCTCACTGTCCCCTTTGGCAATGAAGTACCCCTGCTAATCATGATATACATAGCACCCTTCTAAGCTCAAACACAGTGTTGTGAGACTTGGGAACACATGTTGATAGCAATCTACAATTTTATCACTTTGTGTCCATAGTGGTGAGACACACATTCTGCATTGTGCACCTCATACACATGGACATCACATCCAAGACCAGGGAGGTCATAGCTGTGCTGTACTCTACCATTATCATGCCATTAATTGAGTACAGTGCTCCCTTCTGTCTGTACCTCACCAGATACCTGCAGCAATTGGAAAAAAACACAGAGGTTTGTGACTGGGAGAATCCATGAACTCCAAAACTGACATACATTGAAAGACTGAAAGACTTGTCACTGTACTCAGTATCATGCAGGCTGCTGAGAGGTGACCTATGCCTGGCTCACAGAGCAGTCTCAGACCCTGCTCTACTGGAAATTATGGAGATCTCCAAATCAAATGGGACAAGAATAACTTGCTCCAGGGTTTTCAACCTAGCCTGTGACATAAACAGGGCATGCTGGGGAGACAGCCACATCCCCCAGCAATTGACACTCTTCTGTAATAGGCTCTCACTGCATGTGAAGCAGTGCTTCTCAATGACCCTGTTCAAGCACAACTTTGGATGGGTGATTGTAAAGTCACTCCTGGGGTGGCAACTATGTCCCTCTTGGACAGGGCAATTTGATACTGCTCACAAAATCGCTCTGCTAACAGTCACCATCTAACTACACTCAATAAGGAAGGGTACTTGTGTTTTTACACAGCTAGGCTTGTAAACACCCTAGGACCATTAGGTTAGAAACCTCCTATGAACCTATGAAGCTATGAACCTATGCAGGCCTCCCAACATCTGCTCTCCCACATGGCTTGCTGATGTCAGCTACTATAATTTGACCTGGACCCTTGTAATAGCAAGACTTGTGCCATGGTGCTTGAGTAAAGTACTGAGTTCTGAAGTTTGTGTACTTAGGTAGGGGTTCTGTTCCCCCTGCAGTCAAGTGTGTGTGTGCGTGTGTGTGTGTGTGTGTGTGTGTGTGTGTGTGTGTGTGTGTGTGTGTGTGTGTGTGTGTGCATGTGCGTGTGCGTGTGTGTGTGTGTGTGTGTGTGTGTGTGTGTGTGTGTGTGTGTGTGTGTGTGTGTGTGTGTATGTGTGTGTGTTTGTGTGTGTGTGTGTGTCTAGACAGAACAACAGAAGTGTGCATCCTACAGTTACTGCTCCAATGGCATGGCTTGACAGTATTTTTGATACTTGCACACACCTACACCTTCATTTCATGCAGGCCTCCCAACATTATCTCTCCTACATGGTCTGCTGGTGTTATCTACTATAACTTGACCTTCACTCTTGTAAAAGTCATACCTGTACTGTGGCAATTGAGTAAAGCACTGAGTAGTGTAGTCTGTGTACCTTAGATAGGTATGGGTTCTGTTCTCACTGCAGTCAAGTGTGTGTGTGTGTGTGTGTGTGTGTGTGTGTGTGTGTGTGTGTGTGTGTGTGTGTGTGTGTGTGTGTGTGTGTGGGTGTGCGTGGGTGTGCATGTGGTGTATGTGTGTGTGTGTGTGTGTGTGTGTGTGTGTGTGTGTGTGTGTCTAGACATCAGGCAGAAGTGTGTATCCTACAGTTACTGCTCCAATGGCATGGATTGACAGTATTTTGATACTTGCACACACCTACACCTCCATTTCATGCAGACCTCCCAACATCTTTTCTCCTACATGGTCTGCTATAACTTGACCTGCACTCTTGTAAAAGTCAGAGCTGTGCTGTGGCACTGAGTTCTGTAGTCTGTGTACCTTAGATAGGTAGAGGTTCTATTCTTACTGCAGTCAACTGAGTTTGTGTGTGTGTGTGTGTGTGTGTGTGTGTGTGTGTGTGTGTGTGTGTGTGTGTGTGTGTGTGTGTATGTGTGTGTGTGTGTGTGTGTGTGTGTGTGTGTGTTCTTGCTTGATGTTACAGAGAGCATTTTACACCAGCATGTGCAACACTGTTATTATCATATTCTCTTCAACAGGAACTTCTGATGTCATCAGCTATATCAGATTTGTGGATATGCAGTACTCCTACCAGGGCAGGGTCAGAGACTGGCCTGGATGCCAGGAAAAAGTCATCTCAACCTATATGAGACAGATTACAGTGACATGCTTTTTAATCTATACACATACATCATGGCATGGTTTGTAGGTCCTATGTTTTCTTGATGAGAATGCCCTGTGGTCTCTCCAGCTGCTGCATGTGTCTGGTGAGGAACATGCAAAAGAGAGCATTATACTCTATTGGTGTTCTGATGAGGTTTGAGTACAGTATTGTCATGCAGTCCTAAGATCTGAATATGATGGTGTGACTTATGATGTGCATAACATAGGCATTCAATACCAGTGTGGATACTAAGTAGTCGAAGTTCAGATTGCTATCTACATGTGTTCCCAGTGCTTCCATCACTTGGTTCAGCATAGTAGGACTGTTGACAATGCTGTGATTAACATGGAATTCCACTTTTCAGATGGGCAACATAAAAAAGACACACTGCTGCATTTATTTGTAGATCGTGTGCCTTTCTCTCCAATCATTTGTCTGTGTTAGTTCCTCCTGTACTATGTTATCATCATTGGTGGACTCAACTATTTCACCCAGATATGCAAGAATCAGAAAACCTGGTGAGACAAAGGCCATATACTTTAGCCTGAACTGTTGAGAAATAGAGTCCAAACAGTGAAGGGGCAAGCACAAATCCCTGGGGTGTTTCAGTGGTGAACACTCTACTGGTACAGGTTGATTCAACTTTCACAGTATGTGTTCTGTCAGTTAGTCAATTGGTTCTGCATCTAGTGACATTAGGGTTAATCCTCAGCTGGGAGGGTTTCTCAATGATACCTGTGTGTGTGTGTGTGTGTGGGGGGGGGGTTGTGTCAAAACTCTAGGCCAGATCACAACTGGCAGTATGCACTATCTTACCTTCATCCAGGCCTATCACATGGAATCAATGGGCTGTGATAACATTACAGATTACCTATGACATGACTCAGCACATACACCTTCCTGATATGGTTGAATACACACTTCAACACACCCTCCATATGAGCTATTTCCCCATAGAAGGGTGTACATCAACATGTGTCCATCTGAGTTGGGGGGACAAAACTTGAGGTAGACCAACATCTCATCATGGACCTCTTCTAAATGGACACTAGTAATGTTCCAGCTGTGTGCAACAGACCTGTATCAATTGTTAATGCTACATCATGTCTGTTACATCTGATAGAGGTCCTCAAAGAAGTCATCGAGGGCATGCATGATGACAACAGTATCATCTTGTGGAACTTGACCAGATCAAGGCATTTGACTGAAATCCACACTGTATTCAATCAACACTGCCAAATGTGGCCATAAACAACTATATTACCAAGTGGGTAGACCAGTGTATCACATACGTGACATCTCACTATGTTGAAATGTGTGAAGTGATCTATATCACAGGTCCAGTGATCAGGTCCATACATCCTGGCTGTCTGTTAGGGCCTTCTGCCCATTATTTAAGTGATGGACATCACAGATGACATACACATCCTGTGTCCAAACAGCTGCCTGAAAGGCTACATATTGTGGGCAATCATTGACTCCAACTGTGATATTAGTATAATACAGACAGTATCAGCACATACCAAAGATTGCTGTCACAGCCATGACAACACCTGCAATGACAAAACATGGGGGATTTGTTAAGTCAGGAAAACAAACACACAACCCAAGTATAATGTGGACATTGCACCCTGTAAACAGACTAATAGGTATGTGACCTGTGTCCTGGGGTAGATGGTAAGTGGAATGTCCATCAGCATGTGGTCACAGTACTGACTACTCCTTTGTATGTATCACAAGTACTGAGTATGTGAAGGACATCCACATCACAGGCCAAAATACATTCATAGTTCCCAGCCTTCATTACACCAATAACGGAGTACAATGCACCCTTCTTCATGTACCTCCCTACACATCTTCCACTGATGTGTAACTGAAGTGTACCACATCTGTCACAGTAAGCTATCATACAGCTTATTGGTTATACCTAGGTATTCCTTTTGTGGGATATACATGACTGTCTTATGGTGTGTAAAACCAATCAAGTTGTTACACCAGATGCATGTGTGCTACCTGTTGTGCTGATGCACACACTACATACATAGATATGTGACATTAGTGGCATGGATATCATTCATGACAGTGTGGATTGTGGCATATATATATATACATATATATATATATATATATATATATATATATATGGGTCTACTTTGTTTCATTGAAAGCTCTTTCACTGAATTTGAATTCACCCTGACCAAATCGCTGAAAGCTCAGATTACTGAAAACTCATTTCACCGAATCTCATTTTACTGAAGTGAAGTACTGGCTCTGTGTAGAGTACTATAAGCCAATTAAAACGTATAAGCCCTCTTCCCCACTGTAGTGCAATCCTGGAGTTAGTATATATAGTTGGGGGGCATGGGGGCACACCCCCCACACTGGGGGTATGGGGGTGTAGCTCCCCATCTAGTTTGGTTTTATATTATATTTCACTGAAAGCTTCAAGACAATACATTTTAAACCATAGACATGCATACTTACAACACCAGTGACTAACTCTTTCCAGAAGACAATATATACCCAAACTAATTGAGGGGCTATGCCATGCAAAACTGTGCATAACCCCCTAACTATATATACTAACTCCAGCATTGTACTACAGTGGGGAAAAGGGTATATACCTTTTATTTGCCTTACAGTACTCTACACAGTGCCAGTACTTCACTTCAGTGAAATGAGTTTTCAGTGTTTTGAGCTTTCAACGATTTGGTCAGGGTAAATTCAAATTCAGTGAAATGAGCTTTCAATGAAACAAAGAAGACCCATATATATATATATATATATATATATATATATATATATATATATATATACACACACACACACACACACACACACACACACACACACACACACACACACACACACACACACACACCATGCACACTAGTCAACTAGCCTATATTGCTCATAATGTCATATACAGTTATAGCAGTGTCCCTCCTAACACCTTCAGCAGATGTTACAGTGCCAGGACAGTGTACGTGGTTACCCTCATAGAGTGTGGATGTATTATAATAGTTGTTCAAGTGTGTTTGTGCAGAATCATTCTTTTCACTCTAAATCACACATCTTATGTCAGAGGCATGGGATTATGTTGGTGTTATTCTGATATTGTCCATGATTGTGGTTGGTTCTTTTCATGTTCTCCATGAGCCTTTACCTGTGCCCCACTTGCTGGAGACTTCTGCTGAGATTACACTCATGTTCAGGCAAATCAGTTCTCACAGCTTCACAATATGCACCCTACCCCAATTGTATGTCGGATCCCTGATATATGTCCTATCCATTATTCATGTAAGTATGCTTATCTCACACAAACATCCTCACCATTGTTATGTCACCTTGTGTGACAGTCACATAAAACACATTTTCACTGTGCAGTCCC
The DNA here is from genome assembly GCF_019279795.1 of Protopterus annectens. NCBI lineage: Eukaryota > Metazoa > Chordata > Ceratodontiformes > Protopteridae > Protopterus > Protopterus annectens. The sequence goes on along the minus strand of NC_056726.1, from coordinate 413,586,437 downwards.
TACTGTACCATATAGATATGTGACTGGTGTTGCTGCTACAACCATCTTCCATTGAGATGCCCTCATCTGCTGTACATTAACTTGTTTCACCTGTCCTCTTTCCCTGTGTTCATTCCTACAATTCATCTGAATGTCCCAAGTCAAAACACACACACTTCCCCTGAGTGTTTATTTTACATGGCAGTCCATGTACGCCTACAGATCATTTACACAACTTCAGTACAGAATGTCAGGAGTGGGATACCACAATACTCTGCACTGCAGATACACTGTTCTGTACTGTGTTTGGACCATATACTTCACATTCATACCTCTCAACTGTCTAGATATTCACAGGATGTTCAGATATGTTCCTTATCAAATGTGTGGCTTTCTGCCATATCACTGGGATGATCTTAGGACTAATGTGACTCATTATTACATACATTTAAGTTCATACCACTCGAGTGTCCAGATTTTTGCAGAATGCTCAGATTTTTGTCTCATAATTTTGGTCTTTTCCTCATAAATTTTGTTTTTTGGGAAATCATTGGCAGGTAATTCTGGATTGAAGTCAGAAAAGAATGACAGATATTTGAGTTTCAAACTTCATGCTCTTCAGAAAATTTATGTTAATGTAAAACCTATTACTCTATCAACTTTCTAAGTTTATAAGAGCAGTATTACAAATCTTCCCCTATTTTGGTGTCTTTGTCCCCCCATTATTTATGGCTTTGTCTAGATTTCTCGCTCTGAGAAGTTGAAAGGTATGTTTGATGTTTCCTACTTCAAATCCTTCAAAGCATGCACTTCTACCACATTTCTATAAGGCATCTCTATCAAATATGTCCGTATTTCTGGGTGATTGTCCCCACACTATGTTGGCCTTTGTGCAGATGCATTGAACTAAGAGATTGAGAGTTATCTATGAAGCTCTGGTGATCATTGTGAGATTCCATGCAAAACTGTGGACTATAAATGCTCTGCTTTAAACAGGATTACTATCCCTGTTTGCTTGCACAGTTTCCCAGCCAGCAACACTGTTACCAGCCATGGAACCTATTTTAGACGCTGTTTGCGACATGAATATGCATTGCACTGTGGTGCACGCTGCTGCTTGCCACACACCACTGTACATACATGTAAACTTGCATACACATAGTTTGATGAATCCCAAGGATTGTGTGCTATATTAAATATTCTCCTTTCAATTTAGCCCTCCCAAATCTCATTTGCTTAGTTTTTGATGCATTTATTGACATAGTATTCTCCTGTGCCCAAATGGTCACTTTAGTCAATTTCTTTTGCAGACACACCTTATTTGCAACACATGTAAATAGTTTACCCATTTCAAGTCATCTGCATGCAGACTGTGGAACATCTCCAATGAAAATGGTAGATCTGAAAGATACATCCTAAACAAGTGTGGGCCTAGGACAGAATTGTAGGTGTTCTTTTGAGGGGTTTACTATCAAAATGTGGAAAATCAAAATAATGTTCCACCTTTTGATCATGATCAAACCAGTTTGGCAAAATTGGTAATAACAAATTACCAAAATTTCAGAAATGGTAACACGGAATCAGCAGTGGAAGTTCCAAAAGTCCGTGTTGCCATTAATGTTTTTTCAGGGGGGCAAGCCCCCCTCTGCATATTGTATATTCCAATTCTGAGATCACAGTACAATGAGAAAAGGATACATTTACCGATCCCCACTGCAGTGCGATCTGTTATCAGAATGTCCAATTCACACTACCATAGGTTCATAGGTGTGTACTAGGCTAATGGCCCTGGAGGGGTGTGGGTTTCCAAGGTGATTAGCTTGTTAATGTAGATTCAGTCATTTTCCGGATTGGCATTACAAAAACTTGAAAACAGCCTTTCAACCTTCCAGATTCATGTAAGTACTAATCAAAACGTTGATAGTAAACCCTTTTGAAGGCAGTGAGGACAGCAGTTTAAAACATAAGTCTGAGTAACTGAGAAGTTTATAAAGAGATATGGAAGGGTAGACTGTGTTGTTTATATTAAAACAGGATGTAGTACTAGATGTAGTAATGGGAAAGACATGTTACTTTAGATAGCTTCAGTTCATATCAGGTAACAAATTGTCTGATAACTGTTATTTTGAGAAGTATTTGTTGGAATTTAAAGACTTTATTGTGCTTCTGGATTATTTTTTGATTACCTAGATACATTGTTTGCATATTTCTGTATTGCTTTAACCTCATTTGTCTGGACTCTAGTGTTGCATTTTATTTCATTGTTAAACAGTTACTCAGTGATGCTATTTATGCCTTTCTTTCCCTTAGTCCATGCCTTGTTTCTGTCCCTAATAAAATACATTGTTTTATTTAATTGTGTATTTTATTTTTTTTATTATTATTTATTCTTATTTACCAGGTAAATAAACCAGTTCTAGGTCTCTTTTCAACTATGACCTATGTGCTGAGGCTCGTATTTTTGCAACATGTTGCAACATGTTAGCAATGTGATAGTTTCATATGTTCATAGGTAAGTACTAGGCAATCAGTCTACAGACCATTACAAGCCTAGCCAAAAAACTCTATTCAAACGTTACCTCTAGCTTCAAGGAGGGCAAGACAAGAGAGACCGAGGAAAATTTGAGGTTGCCCATCCAACTATCTAGGGTGACCTTCAAGGTGTCAAGAGTGCTTTTCTGCTTGACATGAAGTTGAAGATTGTTCTAGAGCTAAAAAATACACTGGGATATTAATCTACCACACCAAAGTATAATATTTATCTGCTGATGAAGATGTAGTTCCTTAACTGAGTATTTGAGATATCATTAGTTTTGCGATGGAATAGGTGGTCAAATAGAGTAGGATCTTATATGGCTCAAAAAGTGAGGCACTGATCTCCATGGAGAAGTCTGTGAGAGACTGATGAGAAAGGGTTGACAGTCTGCCTCGATAACCAAAATTTTTGAGGTCACTAATCATTTTAGTTATGAATATCTAAGATCTCCAATTTGTGTGACATGTTTTGACAAATACATGCCAAAAGGTGCATTATATTCAGTAATGGGTCTGATAAGATGTGAACAAAAAGGAATTAAGACTTCTGTGGATCTAGTGTAGATGCCTTTAGAAATTAGATGAACCAGATAAAAGGCTTTTCAAACTACTGTGGAGACATGCTGGTCAAATGATAAAGAATTATCAACAAATGTGCCTAAATCCCTTACAACCAGTGTCTGATTTAAGGAGAACATTACCTATATGGTAAGTGAAACTGTTTTGCTTACCAAAATGAACTATGCTACATTTTTTATATTTAATTTCAGTCCATTGTCATTGCACTAATGGTTAACATAGTGCAGTAGTGTAGCCAGGACAGGATGAGAGGGACAACTGCCCCAGGTGTAAAGGGTTGGGGGACTGCAATCACCCAATCCCAATCTCTCTTCAATGCAATACTGGCTTTTAAAAGCCAGTATTGTATTTGTTGTCATACCTGAGCACTGTAACACTCTGTGTGCGGTTTAAACTGTAGCAACCTGCTTACTACATTGTAGCAAGCAGGTTGCTACAGTTTAAAAGTTAAAAAAAATATTTTGCTTTTTGAACTAAATCCTGAGCACTGTAGCATTCCATGCAGGTGGGTATGAACTGTAGCAATTGTTTGATACATTTCTAGCAAGCAGTTTCCTACAGTTTAAAAAGAAGTTTTTTTTAATTAAAATATCAATGTCTTAGACAGTTTGTCACAGTTCAAAAAGAAGATTTTTTTAAAACTAGAACATAATTGGTGTAGCAAGTTTAAACTAGAACATAATTGGTGTAGCGCGTTGTGCAAGGATTATAAACTGTAGCAACTGTATGCTACATTTGTAGTAATCAGTTTGCTACAATTTAAAGAAGACATTATTATTATTATTTTCCTAATAGAATACGTTGAAGGAGGGTTGGTGGTAGGGCACAGAAATGGGACCTGAATGGCTGAGGCAAGCAGAAGGAGGTTTGTATTATGCATCTGGCCACATGGTTGGTGTGCCAGTAGAAGTAACATCTTTTTTTTCCCTTTGCTTTACAGTGGAAAAGCTAGAGGGGTGGCATAGCTCTAACCATAATAAGTCAAGCACTTACAATGTAGAAAATGCCCATTCCAGTTAATGCTTTTTTTTTGCTCTTCACTTGAAGAGCTGAGGGGGTAAGATGCTGGTTCATAGCACTAGCCCAGCTACACTTCTGACATAGTCTAACCCAAGTTGGAACAATTGTGAGTCAGCTGTAGATCAAATAACAACACTAAATTTAGTCACCTGCAAACTTAGTTAAACACTGTCAGTGTGCTTTTGTTACATTGTTATTTACATTACAGTATGACAATTACTCCAATGGCAGTGGGCTTTTGTTACAGAGATATAAACATTACAGCATGATAATTACACCAGTGTCAGCCTACCTCTCAACTGTCCAGATTTTCACAGAATGTCCAGATTTTTGCTCATATTTTTAGTCTAGTCGTCATAAAATTTGGGATATTGCTGAATTTTTGTGGCAAATCAGCAAAGATTGAATTCACTAAAAATGACAGCCATTTCAGTTTCAGATTTCATATCCTTCAGAAAAATGCACTGCAATACAAGACCTTTTATTCAAGGAACTTTCTAAGTTTATAAAAGCAACATTTATGATTTGTCCCTATTTTTGGCACTTTGTCTCCCCATTATTTTTGGCTTTGCCCAAATTTTTGTGCTACAAAATTGAAAGCTGAGTGTCAGTGAACTTTTGTTACAGAGTTACACAAATAAAGCTGAGTACATACTTGGCAACATACAACAGATTTTCACAGAATGTCCAGATTTTTACCTCATATTTTTGGTCCGTTTTACATAAAATTGTGGTTTTCTGGCAAATTACTGGCAAATCACTAAAGACTGAAGTTCAAAAATAATGACAGACATTTGAGTTTAAGACTTTATACCCTTCAGAAAATTCATGCTAATGCAAAACCTGTTATTCTGTCAAGTTTGTAATAGGAGTATTTAAAAAGTGTCCCTATTTTTGGGCCTTCATCCCACTTTTATTCATGGTTTTGTCCAGATTTCTTGCTCTAAGAGATTGAGAGGTATGCTTGGCAAACATGATTCTTTTCCTGCATCCACAGACTTATAAAGATGTAACCCAAATGTAGCACAAAATTGTAAGGAATAACAATGAATTTATATCATTTTGTTATATCATTGTTCCCTTGAAAGACATTTTTAAATTAGGTAAATGGCACTGCTGGAAACAGAGTCACCGAACATTTTAGGACCAAAATCAAGAAACTCTTTAATGTGAAACAAATAAAACCAAACAGTAACGTAAAGCGCTTTTCATCTGGCTACATAGCCAGACGTCTTCAGACAAAGAAAGCAAAAAGTTTACAGCATTAAGTGTTCACCCTGTTCCTTCCTATTAAGCTAATTAACCAATAAAAACACATCTCCATAGAAACAGTTAAAAGGCAGTAATTAGGTAAGGTTAAAACAGCCAAGTTCAGCATTTTTCAACTTAGCTACCAAAAAGTATTAAGCAAGCAACCCCACTATCCCCACCCACCAAACAAAACATTTTACCATAGAGTTTGTTACCAAATATAATATTAAATGTTGGTTAAAAGTTTGCTTAAAATTAACACTTAAACTTGTTAAAATAGTTTTAAAAGTTACTAGTGGCTTCCATGAAGAATCTATTGCCTACTTGGATGTTAATTTAATTAAGGATAGTGTGGGTAAAAAGTACATGGCTAAAGTTTATTGCAAGTCAATGTACTGTAATTCTTTTCTTTTTTATACAAGTTCACATCCCCATAACCAGAAAAAAATCTGTGCCTCTGTTTTCAGCAATGTCTTTTACCTAGTTTATCGGTTCATTGTTTTTGAGAGTTGAGTTTGGCTGTTTACTATGGCTGCTGGAGGAGTACAGAACACATCTTTGGGCTTAGTTACTCACTTATCCCTGCCTTCCCAAGTGTTAGCTGCAGAGGTGGGTAACCTTATTGCCCTACTGAATGTTATGGCACAGAAACTTGACAAACTATCTGCTCGGGTGGACCATCTGTCACAACATCAACCTCGGCGACCTCCCTTGTTGGACACACTACATGAGGGGACTTCCACAAGGTTTCCTGACATGGAAAAAGGTTCTACTACCCCACAAATGGACAACGTACAAACAAGGGCTGTAATAGCTTCCAATGGAGCAGCAACAATGACTGCAAACAATGGTTTTCCATCACCTTTGAGATTAGGAGGTCTTCCTGACCTCAGTGGATGGTTGAACAACGTCCCTTCACTTAAATCTAGGCCTGAAGAGGTGCATATAGGGAGACTGACTGGAGTTAATTCAAATATCAAATCCAACCTAGGGAGCCTACCTGTTACTGAAACTAAGGAAACTGCAACTGGAAGTAGGTTATTTCACAGAGTATATCCATGAGGGGGTCATTCCCAAAGGTTTAAGATCATGACAATACCCAACAGGCTTGGAAGATGGATCAGATTTTCATAAAAAACTGCTTGCTTTATTTAACAGACATGGAACTGAACTAATGGAGGTAATGTGTAAGCATTACCAACTTACTATTGACAAATTAATAATGGATACTACTAGCTTAGATAAAGATATAAAATCTGATGCTGACTTTGCTAGATACCAGTTTGACTATAGAAGGATTTTTACGTCTATTGACCAACAGATTATAAAAAGCACACAACAAAAAATAAAGCAACTGAATAGAGACTTAAAAGACTACAAAAATGGTGTAGCGTATCCGGTACCACCCCCTTCACAGACTTGGAATGCAGTTGGCCTTGCTGGACTGCAAATCCACCCTTACAATCAAACTAGGTCAGCTGAGCCAGGAACTACTGTTTATGCTGTGCAGAGGTACGAGGAAGGAAAAGGGAGCCACATGCAGGCAACTAGTACACCAGAAAAAAAATGGAGGTTTTTATCCAGCCTTTTCCGACCAAGAAGGAATGGAAAATGGGGCTAGAGAGGTGCATAATTTTCAGGACAACCATGGGCAGAACCACCAGAGACATTACAATGCAAGAGGAGTACTGAGGAATTACAATCTGAGCAACAACAACACTAAGAAGAAAAGGTAACTAACCAGTGCAAACTTTCAGATGAATGGCGATCCTGTAAAGTTATAACTAACCAAAGTGGGGACTTTAAAATTTTTAATTTAACTACCTTTGACATTGACCCTATATTGATTGAAGTACTTGCAAAAGATTGGACTTTTGTTCCTTCCACTAGGTTCAACTTACCAACAACCCTAGTTGATTTGAAGCTTTATACTCGGAAAGTGAACTTGAACATTCTATTGGATACCAATAGGTCCGACCAGTTACCAATATTATGTGTAGTAAGTACTTATAACCCCCTTTTACACCCCCTTGTGTCATTATTCAAATTTCTATCTGAATTAGAGATGAGGGACTTGTTTAACCATACTGTGGATACAGAGGGATGGAATATAACAAAAGAAGAAAGGGAAGGGAAGCTTTGTCTTTATTTTTATCATTACCTATTCGCTTCCTAAAACCCCATAAGGGAGGGAGTTAGTTTTGATGGATAAGGCAGGCTACAATAAGAGAATGAACGGTGTTCTAAATAATGTTACATATGTAAAACCAAGTTTGCATGAGTTGCATGTTGCTTATAACTGTATTAGGATTTTTCTGCACAATTTGTTTATTGAAGGAGCTATTGTTGTGTCAAATTTAACTATTTGCAGACTTTGTCTCCAAAAATTCCAGCATTGTTTGGCATCCCGAAATGCATAAGAGTATCCATAATCCTCCGATGAGGGCACTGGTGGACGCAAGGGTGTCCATTACTTATGCTATTGCTAAACTGGTAGACCTTACCCTTAAAAATATGTAGAAAAAAAAGGCAAATTTGTAAGGATTCTTGGGCATTTCTGGCTAACATCAACAAGTGTGAATTTATGGAGAATGTGAACTTTCTAACTATTCATGTTTGTGACTTGTACTTCTCTATCCCGAATGCCATTGGTATAGAATGGGTGGTGCAGAGGTTACAGTTTCATGGTGCTCCTTGTAATGAAGTGAGGCTCATGGAAGACCTGTTGGATGTGGTGTTGTCTAATAACTTTGTCTTGTTTGATTCTCACATCTATTTACAAAAAGTGGGTGTAGCCATGGGCTCACCCTGTGGGGCCTCATTTGTTAATTTAGTGATGGCTCAGTGGGAACATCAGTTTTTGTTTAACAATACAGACACAATGGACAAAATTGTGGTATACACAAGGTTTTTGGATGACATTTTTTTGATGTTTAGAGGGGAACAACAAGAGGCTTTAAAACTGATAGATAGTTTAAACCATACCACTAGTTTTTTTTAAATTTACTAGTGTCTTCCATGAAGAGTCTATTGTCTACTTGGATGTTAATTTAATTAAGGACAGAGTGGGTAATAAGTATGTGGCTAAAATTTAAGTAAGTCAACGTACTCTAATTATTTTCTTTTTTATACAAGTTCACATCCTCACCACCAGAAAAAAATATGTCATTAAAAGTCAGTTAGTCCATGCTGCCAGAATGGTTTCAGAGGAGAAGGACTTTTTAGAGGAGTGTGATGTCCTATCTAATATGTTTGTTCATAGAGGGTACCCAGTTGGTATGGTGTCTGAACTTGTGAGTGAGATCCAGTTCAAAAGGCAAACAGGGTGGTTCAAACCTATTTTATGTAACCATGAAGTTGCTCATGATTCGAGTTGTTCATAGGTTCATACTAGGCTATCTGCCCTGGGGCAATTATAAGCCTAGCCCGATTCTGTATGGCTTACGCCACCCCTTGATTTGAGTATACTGTGCCCTTTTTTAAGGTTTAGTTTACTGTGCCTCTGTCTAATAGTGACACAGGAGTAATCCCTGGGACAAACCTACGATCCCCCATCCACTTATCGAGATTCTTCTTGAAGAGATTCAGTGAGGTGCTCTGCCTCACATGAACTGGAATTCTATTCCAGAGCGAAGGGAGCCTCTGGGTTATGAACCTGTCCCTCCAGCAAGTTCTATTTATTTCTGTGCTGAGGTTCAAGTCCCTCGAGCGTGTGGCTCTAAGGGATCTAGATTTACTGAGGTGGAGCATGTCCATTAATTCTGGATTTGACATAGCTTTGTATGTCAGGCATAGATCGCCTCCAAGTAGGCGGTATGCAACTGAGTAGAGCTGGAGTTTTTTAACCGAGCAGTATATGGCATCTGTTTGAGACCCTTGATCCTCTTGGTGAGATACTTTTGGGGTCTTTCTAATTGCTGCAGGTGTCGGGTAAGGTACATCCCAAAAGGGCATTGTATTCTATGATGGGCCTGATGAGGGATGAATAAAGGGGCACGATTACCTCTCTTGATCTAGATGTGAAACCCTTCGTGATGAGTTGGGCTATGTAGAAGGTCTTTCTAACCACTTTGGCAATGTGGTTTTCAAAGGAGAGATTGCTATCAACTTGGGTCCCCAGGTCTCTAATAACTTTCTCTGTACTTAATGGGTTTCCGCCTATGTGGTAATTTGTGGGCACATTGTTTTTGCCAAAGGGTATGACTATACATTTTTTGGCATTTAGCTTTAAACCATGGCGCTGGCACCAGTTATCTGTCTCTGTGAGACCTTTTTGAAGGATGTTTGTGTCAGCTGGAGAGTTGATTATGGCGCCCAGTTTGCAGTCGTCTGCGAACTTGGTGAGCCATAGTCCTCCCATGTTTGCCTGTACCTCGGAAAAATATATACCGAACAAGAGTGGTCCCAGGACAGAACCCTGTGGGACGCCACTTGTGACCGGTTTTGAGTCTGACATGGCTCCAGCAACTCTCACTCTGTGGGTTCTGTCTTTGAGCCAGTTTGCGACCCATCTTGTGACATAGGGGTTTATATTTAAGCTGGATAGCTTATCTATGATGCCCGAGTGGGGTATTGTGTCAAATGCCTTTGCAAGGTCCAGATAGGCTGTGTGGACTACCTTTCCTTCATCTATGGCTTTGGTGACTGTTTCAAAGAAGTCAACCAGGTTCAAAAGGCAGGATCTGCCCTTGACAAAGCCGAACTGGGTAGGATCTAGTGTCTGTAGGTCCCCAATGTCTTTGTTTATGAGCTCCATGATGATCCTCTCCATAGCCTTGCAGACTAAGCTAGTCAGGCTTATGGGGCGATAGTTTCCAGGGTCCGTAGATGCTCCACCTTTGTGGAGTGGGACCACTGTTGCTGTACGCCATTCTGTGGGCACATATCCTGTAGTGAGGCTGAGATTGTATAGCTGTTTTATTTGAGGGATTAGTTCCTCTTGTAGTTCATGTAGGACGCAACCTGGGACGCCATCTGGTCCCATGGAAGCAGTGTTTTTTGCTTTGGAGAGGGCAGCTTTCACCTGAGCATCTGAGATGTTTGGGAGGCAGCCCTCTGCTGGGATAGATATTTGCTCTTTTGGGGGGGAGGGGGTGGAGAAGTTCGCACTGAACCTGTCTGCCAGGATATTGGCGATGTCTGTGGGTTCAGTGTATTTTTTGTCGTTTAGAATCAACTCAGAACAAGTCTGGGAGTTGCATCCCAAGTTTCTAACATAACTGAAAAAAGCCTTATGATTGTCTTTGGTGTCCTGTGCAATTTTTCTCTCGAAGCTGGCCTTGGAGTATTTTATGAGGGATTGTAATTTTTTGCTAGTACTGATCAGAGATGCCTTCCCTATTAGGGATTTTGCTCTATCATGTAGTAGCTTCCTCCTTCTGTTGTACAGTTTATTTATGGCAGGGATCCACCAGACTGGACACCTGCCTTTGGATGATTGGGTCTTGGTTTTGTTTGGGATAGCATGATCCATGCATTCCTGGAGATGTCTGTAGAATGCATTTATATAGGATTCTGCAATTTGGGCTGTAGTTTCCACTGGCCCTGTGGCCTTGAAGGATTCCACTTCGGTTTTGAGAAGTGAGAAGTTTGCTTTTGAGAAGTTTTTCACTGTGGTTTTCTGGGCTGGGGGTGGAGTCGGGATGTGGACATCCAGTGAAATTAATTTATGGTCTGATCTTACCAATGAGGGATATACTTTTGGTGTGGAGCATAGAGTCCCCATGTTGGTAATGATCAGGTCTAGTATGTTGTCCCCTCTTGTGGGAGTGGTGACTAGTTGTTCCATAGCATTTGAGTTTATAATTTCCAGGAATCTTTGGGCTAAGGTGCTGGGGCTTGAGTAGTGCTTCCAGTCAATGTTTGGGTAGTTGAAGTCGCCCAATATAATGGTGTTCGGAGAGATCTTCATGTTCTCCAATGTTTTCAGGAAAGCCGAATGGGATTCCTGACTTTGAGAGGGTGGTCTGTAGGATGCTATAAACTGAAAAGCAGTCTTGCCCACTGTTAGTTGCACATGGATGGTCTCCGATACTTCATGCAATGCCACTAACCTGGAGGTGTGGATATCCTTGATAAATATGGAAACTCCCCCTCCTTTTGTGGTTCGGTCCGGGTTTTGGGGCGAAAAGCATGATATGAGGTATAGCCTGGTAGTGCTGGGGTGCTCTCTGGAGCCTTGAACCAGGTTTCTGTCACTGCACAGATATCGATGTTCTCCATACTGAGGAGAGCTTTGAGTGCGTGCATCTTGAGGTTAAGACTTCTGGCGTTTAGCAGCATTACCCTTAGTTTCTTGTTCCTTGTGCTCTCTATGGGGGTGGGTTTGACTTTTGAGCCTGCCTAAAAAAGGCACTATGGGGGTGGCAAGAGCCTTTGCCAATATCCGAAAGCCCAGTGGTGACAGGTGCAAGCCGTCCCTAGCGAAGCAACGTGGCTTGTCGAGCATGTCATCCCAGGCTGACAGACACTGGATTCCCTTTGAATGACACCAAAATTTTAGCCAATTGTTAAAATTGATCATTTTGTCTTTGTACTGTGGCATCATTCTAGGTGAGGGTAAGATGCTGCTCAAGGTCAGGGTCATACCAGCCTGGGCTACATGATCAGAGAGCTCCTCTATGTCCCTTTTCATGTAGTCCAGGGAGGTACGTCTCAGGTCATTCACACCAGCATGTACAATGACTGAGTCATATTTGTATTTGCTTTGGAGTGACCTGAGTGCTTGCGTTATGTGGCGAATCCTAGCGCCCGACAGGCAGCTCACTGTGACCTTCTCTTTATTCAGCCTGGTGGCGGAGCGGACGCGTCAGTGTGTCTGACAATAGAGTCACCTATAACAAGAGTATCAGGTGTGTTATTCAGCCTTAAGGGCTGTGGCTGCTTGGCACACTGACTTTGTGGGTTATGTGTTGTATGTGTTTTGTTTTGAGGTAGCGTTTGCTTGGATGTCTGCTTTGGAGGTCTCTGTTGCTTAGGTAGATTTTTATTTAGAGCCTCCGAGTATGTTTTTGTGTATTTATGTGTTTGGTTCGCTGATGTGGTGGGACTATGTGATACTGGAATTGTGTTGTGTGAGGTTACCTTCTCCTCCTGACTGGTTACACCAGTTTTGAGATGAGAGAGCTCAGCCTCCAGTTTGGCTAAATAGTTGCATCTCTCACATATATTTGAACCTGTTTGGAAGAGGAGAGGGTTGTCCGTGTACATGAGACAGTTGTAACATTGCCTCAAAATTCCCAGATTCACCAGCTGGACTGGAGAGGAAACCATTGACTGACCTTTGGACATGCTAGAGTAATAGGGAAACTGAATTTGAGATGGACCAATAGAGGACAGGGTAATCATAGAGATTATAAGAGTAAGTAGTGCTTATGGTTTAATAGTGCTAACTTGTAGGATTACTTAATTGGACCAGTGAAGGGCCTTAGAATGAGAATAAGATGTTTAAATTGAGAGATAGAGCAGTTCTAAGGGAAAAAGTGAAGAGCAGACTTTGTGGAGCCAGGAATAGTTTAAACCCAATTAGGCGGCGCTGCCCGTTGTTGCGCTATGCTCAAAAACGCGCAAAACCGCGCAAAAGAGGGTTTTAAGAGAGGAAGATGAAGGAGTTTTGGAATTGACCCAGAATGGCCAATAAAACTACAGTTTCAAGTCAGTAACCACTCCCACGGGGGCAGACAGGCTGCTCAATGTTTTTCACTGCCACTGATCAACAGAGACTTTCCTTTAGCCCAAGCAAAAAATGGCCTCACAGAAACTTACAAACAGTTCAAGAACAGCAAGCCTGTAGATGAACTTTTTTAAATCTCAGAAAAGTGGGAAAAAAGCAAGATTTTTTTTGTTTTTTCAGAGATAGCAGAGGTTAACAAGTATCAGCAAGTTATAACAGTGCAGTAAATGACCCCACACAAGAGTGCTAGGCCAAAGACAGATAAAATGCAAGTTTTGAGAAAAAAACGATTTTAAAAATAAGTGCAAACAGAAAATTCAGTAAACAGCTCTAGGTTGTGCTCTAAATACAGTTACTAATGCAGAAATCAAATTTAACAAGCCAGAAAATGATCAAAATAGGCGGCTATGCAGAAAAACTTAGCAAATAAACAGAGGAAAAATACTTAAAGTCTCAAAAGTGGCTCCTTTCTTCTCTCAGCGTTTTCTCCTCTTGGTGGGTGCTTCCCCAACAGCCAACAAGTCTGAAAAGACACCAAAACCATGAGGCAACCAGGTTTTAAGAGAGGAAGATGAAGGAGTTTTGGAATTGACCCAGAATGGCCAATAAAACTACAGTTTCAAGTCAGTAACCACTCCCACGGGGGCAGACAGGCTGCTCAATGTTTTTCACTGCCACTGATCAACAGAGAGACTTTCCTTTAGCCCAAGCAAAAATGGCCTCACAGAAACTTACAAACAGTTCAAGAACAGCAAGCCTGTAAATGAACTTTTTTAAATCTCAGAAAAGTGGGAAAAAAGCAAGATTTTTTTTTGTTTTTGTTTTTTCAGAGATAGGAGAGGTTAACAAGTATCAGCAAGTTATAACAGTGCAGTAAATGACCCCACACAAGAGTGCTAGGCCAAAGACAGATAAAATGCAAGTTTTGAGAAAAAAACAATTTTAAAAATAAGTGCAAACAGGAAATTCAGTAAACAGCTCTAGGTTGTGCTCTAAATACAGTTACTAATGCAGAAATCAAATTTAACAAGCCAGAAAATGCTCAAAATAGGCGGCTATGCAGAAAAACTTAGCAAATAAACAGAGGAAAAATACTTAAAGACTCAAAAGTGGCTCCTTTCTTCTCTCAGCGTTTTCTCCTCTTGGTGGGTGCTTCCCCAACAGCCAACAAGCCTGAAAAGATGCCAAAACCATGAGGCAACCAGGTTTTAAGAGAGGAAGATGAAGGAGTTTTGGAATTGACCCAGAATGGCCAATAAAACTACAGTTTCAAGTCAGTAACCACTCCCACGGGGGCAGACAGGCTGCTCAATGTTTTTCACTGCCACTGATCAACAGAGAGACTTTCCTTTAGCCCAAGCAGAAAATGGCCTCACAGAAACTTACAAACAGTTCATGAACAGCAAGCCTGTAAATGAACTTTTTTAAATCTCAGAAAAGTGGGAAAAAAGCAAGATTTTTTTTTGTTTTTTTGTTTTTTCAGAGATAGCAGTAGTTAACAAGTATCAGCAAGTTATAACATGCAGTAAATGACCCCACACAAGAGTGCTAGGCCAAAGACAGATAAAATGCAAGTTTTGAGAAAAAAAGATTTTAAAAATAAGTGCAAACAGGAAATTCAGTAAACAGCTCTAGGTTGTGCTCTAAATACAGTTACTAATGCAGAAATCAAATTTAACAAGCCAGAAAATGCTCAAAATAGGCGGCTATGCAGAAACACTTAGCAAATAAACAGAGGAAAAATACTTAGTCTCAAAAGTGGCTCCTTTCTTCTCTCAGCGTTTTCTCCTCTTGGTGGGTGCTTCCCCAACAGCCAACAAGCCTGAAAAGATGCCAAAACCACGAGGCAACCAGGTTTTAAGAGAGGAAGATGAAGGAGTTTTGGTATTGACCCAGAATGGCCAATAAAACTACAGTTTCAAGTCAGTAACCACTCCCACGGGCGCAGACAGGCTGCTCAATGTTTTTCACTGCCACTGATCAACAGAGAGACTTTCCTTTAGCCCAAGCAAAGTATGGCCTCACAGAAACTTACAAACAGTTCAAGAACAGCAAGCCTGTAAATGAACTTTTTTAAATCTCAGAAAAGTGGGAAAAAAGCATGATTTTTTTTTGTTGTTTTGTTTTTTCAGAGATAGCAGAGGTTAACAAGTATCAGCAAGTTATAACAGTGCAGTAAATGACCCCACACAAGAGTGCTAGGCCAAAGACAGATAAAATGCAAGTTTTGAGAAAAAAACGATTTTAAAAATAAGTGCAAACAGGAAATTCAGTAAACAGCTCTAGGTTGTGCTCTAAATACAGTTACTAATGCAGAAATCAAATTTAACAAGCCAGAAAATGCTCAAAATAGGCGGCTATGCAGAAAAACTTAGCAAATAAACAGAGGAAAAATACTTAAAGTCTCAAAAGTGGCTCCTTTCTTCTCTCAGCGTTTTCTCCTCTTGGTGGGTGCTTCCCCAACAGCCAAGAAGCCTGAAAAGACCTAGATATAAGACCTTGTATAGAAGTACCTACGGATGGTTTACCAGTGGGAGACAATAGACTTGAGAATTATAGAATTAGTTTCACCACCCTGTTTAGTGCTGATGCTAATGAAATTATTAAAATTTTGTGGAAAAACTGGAACATTTTTGGTTCAGACACAAAGATAATGGAGAAGGTGGGGAGTAAACCTATTGTAACATTTAGAAGAGGTAAAAATTTAAAAGCTCTCCTAGAAAGTGGAAAGGCCATGTGCCCTAGAACACCTGGAATGTTCAGATGTGAGGCTTGCAATATTTGTAAGTTTATGGTGACTGGTAGCACCTTTTTGATTCAAGGAAGTACTTATAAAGTTAGTGGGCGGTTTAATTGTAATTCCAAGTCAGTGGAGTATTTAGCCCAGTGTCAGACATGTCCGGCCTTCTATGTCGGAAAAAACGACAGAAGACTAAAGGGAAGGGTATATGAGCATGTACACAATATTGCCAAAGGCAAGCAGGAGAACACTTTGGCAAGGCATTGCAATGGTAATTCTGGGCATTTTTTTGTTTTTAGAATTATTGATCAGATTATACCCAACTTAAGAGGGGGTCCGTTCCAATTATTGTTGGAACAACTAGAATTGCTTTGGCAACTGAGGCTAAACGCCAGTAGGGCACCAGGACTAAACAAAGTAATCTCACTAACTTGTATTTTAAAACTAAAAAGTTTGAATAGGTAACTTGCTGTTTGGCCCAGATATAAAAACTGGAGGTTTACCGTAGAATATAAATTTGCACCTTGGAAGTGTAACAGCTAAATGGATTTTTGAACCTCTGGTCTGAAGTAACTGTGTACATTTTCTGTAGTGAATTGGAATATTTTAACAACACTTTGAACAACATATATAGGTGTCTAGAGATAGTATAAAACTATTTTAACAAGTTTAAGTGTTAATTTTAAGCAAACTTTTAACCAACATTTAATATCACATTTGATAACAAACTCTATGGTAAAATGTTTTGTTTGGTGGGTGGGGATGGTGGGGTTGCTTGCTTAATACTTTTTGGTAGCTTTTTAAGTTGGAAAATGCTGAACTTGGCTGTTTTAACCTTACCTAATTACTGCCTTTTAACTGTGTCTATGGATATGTGTTTTTATTAGTTAATTAGCTTAATAGGAAGATACAGGGTGAACACTTAATGCTGCAAACTTTTTGCTTTCATTGTCTGAAGAAGTCTGGCTATGTAGCCAGATGAAAAGCACTTTACATTACTGTTTGGTTTTATTTGTTTCGCATTAAAGAGTTTCTTGATTTTGGTCCTAAAGTGTTCGGTGCCTCTGTTTCCAGCAGTGTCTTTTACCTAGTTTGTCAGTTCATTGTTTTTGAGAGTTGAGACATTTTTAAATGTCAGATAATTAATACCTACCTTTTCGCTGTAGTATTTGTTACATGACCTAAATACTTTCGGCAACCAGTATGAAAGTCAGCCATACTTTTGGATCAGTATGGGAGTCTGCCATCAGTATGCTGTTCAGTTTTAGAACAGTGTGCCTTTATAGACCATATATAATATATTTAAGACTATTAGTAGAACATACAGAAGGGGTTTTATTTAAGAGTAGTAGTAGTAAAGTGTGCCTTGTAATCCATTTAGAGGGGAGTTTAGACTATTTACCTATTTACAATGGAGTTGCTATGCTTTTGACAGTTTGCAAGTCCTATTGCTTAATTAATGTACTGGGTTAGGATATTTGCTGAGGGAGAGGATTGCTAAACAGTGTCACCCTTTGACTTGAAAACTTATTGTGAACCAAGGTACATGAGTACATTTGATTTTTCTTTCAGTTATTGGGATGATTTTATTCTGAATTGTGGACAATAAATTATGCAAGGCTGAAAGGACATAGTTGGGGGTCTGTACTTTGTAGATTGTTGACCAGTCAGTTACTTGTAGTTCTGATATCAACAGGTTTGCAAAGTAGTTACATACTAAATAAGTGTGAATTATTCTTGGGGAGTGTCTTACAGTTTTGAAGGACAAAAATATAGGCTATGACAGTGGTCACTAATATCATTAGGCAGGATGTTTAAATGTCTAAGTTTATTTAGGATGTTTGAGATAACCTCATCTCATAAATAAGATGCTCAATTTATCATTGTACCTTTTGTAACAAGTTGGGAAAGAGTGATTTAAAGTACCAGTTAATAGGAGATTTTCAGTTTAGGTTAAGATCACTGCAGATAATGAACCTGTTGCCTTTAGTAATAGATAGGATTTGCTGTTAGATAGAGTCCAGCATGGACATTGGGATATACAAATAAATGAAAAAATGTGTTATGAGAGTGGTAACTGCATAACTAAAATATATGGATAGGCCAGACCATTATATATTTTAATGCAAACTGACTCCTATTAGAGTATTATTCGTTTTACTTTTAACAATTGGTGTGTGTGTGTGGGGGGGTAAAGGTGGTAGCAGATTATTTTTTCAACATAGTCAGCATACCTCTTCCTTGTCATGGGATCAGGTCTTTTAGCTGTGAAATGTAAATATTTTGAGGAGAAATAAAAACAGAACCAATAAATTGTAATTTTATAATTCTTGGAACGTATTACCATACCACCTAAAGAAGAGGCTGTTGACACTATCCTTCACTTTGGCATAGTAAAACTTCTTAATAAGATGGGAATAAACCCTTACATAAAGCCCAACAAAACAGCTAATACCAACATAGAGCAGCAGTAAGTTTAATGAAAACAGCAAAGCTTTTAGGTATCAAGTACCCTTCCTCAGTGCTTAATGACATTCACCAAAAAATCAACAGTTTTTATACACATACCAATTAATTATATCACACAGCCAATATAAATAATTAACAATAATAATCAACTCTTAAAGAGACATATTATTAAAAATGTTACTAAAAATGTGCATATACCTATGCATATAAAATAAAATAAAAATAACAACTCAAAACTTCTACATAATTATATTTTATATTAGATATTCATCTGTTTTAATTTTAGGTTTAACTGAAACCGTCTGATTTAAACCTGGTAGATGTTCAACTTGAAGACGTGAAATCCATTGGTATTCTTTATTCTCTAACCTAGTGTTTAAATCTCCTCTTCCAATGGAATTTATCATAATTTCTATAACCCTAAATTTAAAATTATGAGTAGCATTTTCAGATATATGCTTGGCTAAAGAGTTAGTTAATATTCCCCTTCTTATCTCAGAATTATGTTCTATAATCCTGTCTTTCAGGCTTCTAGTAGACTTGCCCACATACAAACATGTACATTTTATACAAGTAGCCAAGTATATAATATTATTAATATTGCAAGTCGCTGAACATCTAAATGTAAAAGCTGAACATCTACCAGGTTTAAATCAGATGGTTTCAGTTGAACCTGTTTTAAAATTAAAACAGATGAATATCTAATATAAAATATAATTATGTAGAAGTTTTAAGTTGTTATTTTTATTTTATTTTATATGTATGCATAGATATATACACATTTTTAATAACATTTTTTAATACTATGTTTCTTTAAGAGTTGATTATTATTGTTAATTATTTATATTGGCTGTGTGATATGATTAATTGGTATGTGTATAAAAACTGTTGATTTTTTGGTGAATGTCATTAAGCACCGAGGAAGGGTACTTGATACCTGAAAGCTTTGCTGTTTTCATTAAACTTACTGCTGCTCTGCGTTGGTGTTAGCTGTTTTGTTGGGATTTGTTACTTGTTTTACTGCCACACCTTTACCCTGAGGGGTCTTTTGGTTGTGTTTTAATAAACCCCTACATCACCTGCTGCATCTCAAACTGACTCACAGACAGAAAGCAGGAGATCAGAACAGGGTGTGAAGGGTGAGGTGTACAGAGAAGGGAAAGTGTTAGTGTGTGTATTTCATTTCTAATATGCTTTCATAGCAACATGGATTCCTGAATGTTTTTCAGTATGTATCTTATGATGTCCTTCATGCCTAGTATTAGTAATTGCTGACAGACTAAGAAATGTAAAATGATTTGCTCCCTGTAGAAAGTTCTATTGTAGAATTTGGAACTCCTGCCTAATACAGAAAGTCGTAAAACAGAAGTTATGTTCTTACCATAACGTTCCATGTGAGTTGTTCATCTCGCCTTTGCTCTTACACGTGGGTTCAGAGCTGATCAGAGCTGAGTAGCTCGAGGCACAGTCCCTATCCCATGATTCTCTCTGACTAACCTCAGATCTAGTTTGCTGAACCCAGCAAGAAAAAATATCACTAAAGATAATAATATGCCAAATATATACATATGTATACATATATTTACAATTTGCCAAGAAATACTCTAGCTGGAGTAAAGGAAACTAGTTAGACCAACCAGACCACCAGTCATACCCGTTCTTCAAGAACCTGGAGGGGGAAGGTGGGAGGGAGTGTAAGAACAAAGGTGAGATGAACAACTCACATGGAACGTTATGGTAAGAACATAACTTCTTTATGTGAAGTTGTTCAATCTCGCCATTTGTTCTTACACGTGGGTAGCGTCACAAGCACCCTAATCCTGGGTGGCTCATGGGAGTACATTCCTGAAAACAGTGGAACCAAAGGAAGCCCTGTCCCTGGAGGCCCTGTCCACTTTGTAATGAGTGATAAATGTATGAGGTTTGGACCAAGTAGCAGCTGCACAAACAGTGTCCAAAGGCAAATGGGCTGCATGAGCCAGAGATGTAGACACAGCCCTGGTGGAATGTGCTTTCACACTATGCTCTAAAGGTTGGTTGGTTGATGAATATATATATATATATATATATATATATATATATATATATATATATATATATATATCTGCAATCAGATAACCACTTAGACAATGTAACTTTAGCCACAGGCAGCCCCTTTTTATTGTCCGCATGAGAAAAAAAGAGTTGTTCCGATTTCCTAAACTCCTTTGTTCTGTCCAAATCAAACCTCAGTTGTCTGTGAACATCAAGTTTATGTAACATATATTCTAATTTATTTGAATGATGTCTGAAAAAGGTGGGCAGCTCAATAGACTGGTTCAAATTGATCTTGGAGCAGACCTTAGGAAGAAAGGTGGGGATTTGTCCTGAGAAACACTCTGCCAGGATGAAAAAACAGATATGGAGGCCTGATAGAAAGAACTTGTAGTTCCAAAACTCTACGAGCTGAGGTAATAGCCATCAAGAATATTGTTTTTTAAGAAATGAACTTCAAGGGACAAGAAGATGTGGGTTCAAGGGGAAGCCTAACCTGAGATAGTATTAAATTTAAATTCCAGGGGGCAACTGGTTGCCTGACAGGTGGCCTAAGGTGATGAATCCCTTTCAGAAAGGCTTTACATAATCTGTGAGAGATAAGATTAGACCCTTCAAATCCTACTTGAAAATTGGATATTGCAGCCAATTGAACTCTTACAGAGGCTACTGCTGCACCTTTGTGAAAAAGCATAGTCAGAAACTCCAGAAAACTATCAATAGGAGCGACATAGAGATCAATATCATGTTGAGAGGCCCAATAAACAAAACTTTTCCATTTGCTGTTATACAGTTTTCTGGTGGAGACCAGAATATGTTGCACCGTGGAAGACAAATTATATGACCTGACTAGGTTGGGAAGTGGAGCAGCCAAGCTGTCAGTTTGAGGGACTGAAGAGAGGCAGGAAGAACTCCTGACGAGTGAGGCAGAAGGTCTCGCACTGGGTCCAGAAACCAAGGTTCTTCCAGTTGATATTGATAAAGGAAGGGGAACCATATCTGCCGAGGCCAAAAGGGGGATATCAGAATAACAGTCCTTCCCGAGCTTTTTGCTTTCTGTAAAAATCTGGGGATCAGTGGGGTTGGAGGAAAGGCATAAAGGAGACCCGAGGGCTAATCGTGTACGAGTGAATCCCTTGGGCTGTCCCTAGGAGGAGGATTCAGGGTAAAGTAGCTTCTGCATTTGGCATTCAGTGGGGATGCAAAAATGTCGCAGCAAGGCTTGCCCCATCTACGGAAAATCATTTCCGCCACTTCTTTTTTTGGGACCACTCATGGGGCAACAGAATTGCTCTGCTCAGTTTGTCCGCTATCACATTGGATTTCCCCGGGATGTGCATTGCTATCAGAAAGCACCCTGTGGATGCAGCCCACTGCCAAATTCTCAAGGCTTCTCGGCATAAGGGGTAAGACTTGGTTCCCCCCTCTTTGTTGATGTACCAGACCACCGACATGTTGTCCGTCTGGATCGCAATCGTGTCCCGAGGCAGAGAGTTATGGAAGTGCTGCAACGCTAAAAGCACCACTCTCAACTCCAGGACATTGATGTGCAAAAGAGATTCCATCTCTGACCAGGTACCCTGGGCAGTTCTTCCCTGAAAAAGCCCCCCCACCCTATCAGGGAAGCATCCGTGGTCACTGTGGCTACGGGTGGGGGAAGTACAAATAGTCAACCTATCGTCACCTGATGACTGTTCAGCCACCAGAAAAGGTCCTTATTGCAAGCATCTGTCAGTAGGATCTTGAAAGACATTGGGAGCTGTTGATAAGACCACTGGGTGAAAAGCAACCATTGGAGTATCCGCATGTGCATCCGTCCTAGAGGAACCACTATGAGGGTAGCTACCATGGTGCCTAAAGGTTTTAAAACCTGAAAGGCAGGTACTCTCTTTTCTTTTAGCAAGTGGGATACCTGATTTCGTAGAGAGATAACTCTTTCTTGAAGTAATCTGACCAATGCAGTGGTGGTGTCTAGATCTGTTCCAATAAAGGAGTTATGCTGCGATGGTAATAAGGCAGATTTTTTGAAATTTATGGTTATTCCTAACCGAGAACAGAGATTGATCGTATGATCCCTGGAAAGAATGAGTTGATGCCTGGTGGTGGCAGACAGGAGCTAGTCGTCCAGATACAGGAACACCCGGAATCCTAGATGCCTCAGGTGAGCCGTAACCACTGCCATGCATTTGGTGAATACTCTAGGGGCTGAGGTGAGACCAAAGGCCAGTGCTCGGAATTGGTAGTGACTGGCCCCAGCCGGAAACACAAATGATCTCTGGATGGTCTGGCCATTTTGATGTGGTAGTACGTATCCTTTAGATCTAAAGAGCACATCCAATCGTCCGTTCCCAGGAATGGGAGCATCGACTGAAGCATGACCATCTAGAACTTTTCCTTCTTTACAAAAGCATTTAGCTTGCTGAGGTCTAAAATGGGCCTCCAGTCCCCCATTTTCTTTGGAACTAAAAAGAATCTGGAGTAAGCTCCGGATCCTATCTGGTCTGCCGGGACTGGCTAGATAACTCTTTTTTCTAGCAGCTTTTGGATTTCTATAGCTGCTTGATCCTGCAGACTGGGTGGAACATCTGGGATTCTTGTTCTGACTGGCAGGGATTCTGAAAAGGGGATGATGTAACCTCTGGTAACTATGCTTTGTACCCAAGAATCTGATGTCATTCCTAGCCAAGCATCTGGGTACAAGGCCAAGCGACCCCCGACTGCCTCCAGAGTAGGACAGTCGGGCCTCCTCTCAGGAGTGCTGATAAGGCTTGCCAGAGAACTGCTCCCTGTCTCCCTGGTTTTGCAGACCCCTTCTGCCGCCAAAGCAGTGTCTTCCATTATTGCCCCCTCCTCTGCCCCTGAAGGGGGGTTCACTACATGTGTTCTGTAAAGCTCCTTGGGACTTCTGGAACCACATTTTTCCATCTTTCTGCCCTTTGGGGTATGGTCTAGTAGGGCTGGAAAAACGGACTCCTATGGCAGATAGAGTCTTTTCTTCCTGCTAACACCTAGTGAGAGTCTTCTTGACTTGGGGCCCAAACAAAGTAGAGTCATCAAATGGGGTGTTGACAAAAGAAGACTTGAAGGCTTCCACAAAGGACCATAAGCACATCCAGGGCTGTCTCCGCAGAGCTATCGCTGAACCTGCTGCTCAACTTGACCCATCGGGTTCATAGGAAATGAGCTGCATGTTTGAGTTGACAATGGAATTAAGGGTAGAAAGCTGAGCCATCACCTTCTCTGAAATAGCTTCATCTGTGTTACCCTTTAGAGTATCTCCAAGTTCCTGGAGGAGATCTTGTTGAAGATGGGTAAAATGGTTTAAGTAGTTAAGAGATCTCATGGCAAACATTGCAGAACTAAAAATGCATTTCCCATATCTGTCCATAGTCCTAGAATCTCTATTAGGAGGATGGACAGTAGAAGCGGTCTCTGACATCTGTTTCTTGGTGACCGCTGCCACCACCATGCCATCAACAGGGACCCCTTTAGTGAGGTACAATTTGTCTTGAGGGGAAGTGATGAACTTATTAGGCCTCCGAGGGACTGGTTCCATGGAATCAGGGGACTCCCAAGCCCTTCGAGCAACCAGATCCAACAGTTCGTCGAAGGGTGGAGTAACCCAGGAGGTAGAAGGTTGAGACCCAAACGCCTCCAGGAGCACCGACTCATCCTCAGTAGGGGTAACGGACTGCCAGTCACCCCTCTGTTTCAGTATTTCCAGGATGTCTGCAAAGGAGACATCCTCCGAGGGGGACCATGGGGACCCTTCTGATTGATTCCTCTAAGTCGGTGTCTGATGTCATCCAAATGCCTCCTCTTGCAAAGTCTCTTTCTGGGGCCTCATCAATGGGAGCATCTGGTGTGGTCTCAGTAGAGCAGGGTTCACCCAAAGGGGTTACCTGAGGCTCTGAGTCTCGACACTTAGTAGGAACGTGTGATGTAGAGGCAGAGCGTGATATTTTAGGGGAGGAAGAGGAAAGACCTGAGGAAGTGAAAGTCTTGGCAGACATTACACTCCTCATGGCATCGAAAGCAATGTAGTCTCGACCCAAGGACCTCGCCTGTTCCAAGGAAGAAGGCAGCTTCCCCGGTGCCAAGACCAAGGGCTCCAAACCCGAGGACAGAGCTGAGCTCATCTGCGACAAGGCCCGAGAGGAAGGGTCAGAACCGATGCGTCAGTTCGACTCTCCCTCCAGGAACCAATGAGAGAGCGTCAGCTCCGAGACTCTTCGAATGGTACCAAAGAGATCTGGGTCGATGGAGCTGAAGTCACTGGGACAGGACATGACTCTGTGGGTTCCACAACCATCAGATCTTCTGCCCCCGGCTCCAAAGGCCTAGGTAAGGTTCGAGGAGGAGTAGTCACAGGCAAAGGGATGGTAGTAGGAATCGAACCCAATTGGGACGAAACCGAAAGTAATTTGTCCAATGCCAGGATCTCTAAAAGCCTCTGCACCACACGATCCACATTGACGTCTGAAAGGGTCCTCGAAGAATGGGTCGAAGGGACCGAAGAAGCCACAAATCTAAGAATTGGAGACTTCAACACCTCTGACACCAGCTCCAGCTCAGAGGGTTGGCTCCGAAACATCGGTTCGGTGCACGGCTCCGATGACTTAGGAACTGGCGATCGCACCTTAACAGAGGTGCTTGGAACCGAGGGCCTGGGTTCCGAGGACACCCTTGAAGACTTCGACCCTTTTGAAGACTTGGAGGTCTGGTCAATTTTATCCAAGGCTTCCTGAAATTCAGGTTTCAACAGTCCTCTATCCATTAGTTTCCTTCTCCTTTCAAGCAATACTCTGCCACTAAAAGAGTGGCAGATAGAACAATCCTCCTGTACGTGCACAGGTCCTAGACAATATACACAGGACACATGACTGTCCATAATAGACATTTTCTGCCCACAACCATCCCTCTTGAAACTTGACTTCTGTTTCTCTTTTTGGTCAGATATATTAAGCAGCACACAATTATCAGATCCCTGATAATACGAAACAAAAACAGTACTATAAGGAGTTCAAAACTGTTGAACTTTCTACCAGCATCCAATTATCTAAGTATTTATAGCAAAAAGCACACTATCTAAAGACTAAGTATAAGGGATAGGGAAATCAAGTTGACAAAGCCCTGTTCAACTATATGAGTGAAGCACAGAAGTGCCTAAACGAAAAAGAGGGCAAGGCCCAACAGCAACTGCTCCAACAATATAAACACAGCTAAAATCCACACAACAAGAGGGACACAGCCCTAAAAAAATAACAGGAACAGATTATCTATCAATTAGAATATTAACTCCATGAAATATATCAGTACAAATTGTCAAAAGACAGAAAAAAGAATTATACTGGCCTGAGCTCTCTGGAGACCTTTCGATCCATTGCAGCGGCAAACTAAATTTGAGGTTAGTCAGAGAGCATCATGGGATAGGGACTGTGCCTCGAGCTACTCTGAGATCTTGAGCTTGGAAAGCAGCCAGCTCGGAGCCGATGGATCGGCTCTGTACCCACGTGTAAGAACAAACGGTGAGATTGAACAACTTCATATCAAGTATTCAGGAGATCTTAGTAAAATTAATACTGTAGTGTTCATTTTTAATCAGTCAGTGGTTGTTCTTTGATTGTTACAATAATGTTGCTTTTAATGAAAGAAAGTATGATGAATCCAATATTCTTTAGTTCAAGGACAAAGAACCTTGATTCTCTAGTCTCCCACTTATGTGTTTCTCTTTGCAATAAAGGGGATTATTATTCTCTGCTGAAATGTATTGAGTGAAAGTTATTGGGTATCTTAACAGTGAATTGCTGTGTCTTTTTGGATTTCTTAGCTGTTGGCATTTTGGTGCATTAGGAATTGCTACTGGTCCCAAAAGAGTGACAGTTCTACTAGCCATGGACATCCCCTTGCTTAGCAAACTGCAGAACAAGAGAGATTCTGACTCTTCTACTGATTTTGATATACCTTCTATACAAATGCACCCCTTGTGAGAAGTACCAAATCCAGCAGCAGCTAAAGACACTGAGGCTGAACCTACTGTAAGAGTAGTACAGCCTTGCACTGCAGTGGATTTTCAAACCATTATAAATTCTTTCCCTGCCATTTGGACACATTTGGCAAAAATGCCAAACTCTTAGAAGGCATATACAATTACAAAACCCTACTATCGAAGACCTGAGAGCAGTATTAAATCCTCCACACATTCTGATATTTTTAGGAAAATATGTAATTAATTGAGCATAGGTGGCAACATCTCAAAACACAGATAATGGATTTCTAGCTGCTAGATATAACACCCTAAAAGCCATTACCAAAGCATGCCTCCTACCCCTAATTGGACAAGAATAAAAGCTATCATGCAGAAGGAAAATTAACATGTTGATACATACAGTATTTGCTGGTTGGCGCAGTGGTACAACTGATGATGTTGTCATCTCACAGCAAGAGGTTCCCTAGTTTGATTCTTGGTTGGGGTGCCTTCTGCGCTGAGAATGCATGTCCTCCTTGTGTTGTGTGGATTTCCAATGGGTGCTTCAGTTTTCTCTCACATTCCAGAGACATGCAGTAGGTGGAATAGACAATCTAAATTGACTACAAGTGTGCATGAGAATGTGTGGTGGTGAAGAACAACTGCAGCAAAGCTACCCTCCCAGCAGTGTGAACCTTGGCTCTAGATGATTGTCACTGTTGAAGTGTCATCCCAACCCCATGTCCAAAAATGGGAAAAAGGAGTTGTGGATGGATGGATGAGTAGATGTATCTGAAGCCTTCTGTGGACAATTACAGCCTACAGAATGTGTGGCAGCTATTGGATTGTCAACAGCTTTTGTAGAGAGTTTGTTACCACCTATACAGTAACAGATTAAAAAGGGTTTGCTTGAATTGCCCAACGTTAGGAATTCATGAAATTGCAAATCAGGCACAATATGTAGCTGGCAATATACTTAGGGAAGAAAAAAAACAGAAGAAAAAATTACTAGACATCCAGCTCCAGCAGTTCACTACTGACTTCTGAGGGCAGGGAAGGTAAACATGAAATCATGGGAGAAGAGGTAGATTCCAATTTTTTCAGCAACACTCAGGACAGTATCATCAAAATGATTATTCCCCTAATTCCCCACCATCACCACAAGCTGTGTCATGTTTAAGTGATTGTTTTAATTTTAACATAATTTTACATTTAACATTATCAAGTGTTATTTTCATTAAGTGTTGTTGACTTTGACCAATAGGTTCATGAAGATGTAGGCTTTTATTGTTGTAAAAATCATGGTAGAAAATGGTGTTGTAATGAGTTAATTGATAAGTTAATGTTCTTAAGGTCTTGATTGGTTGAAACTACTATTTAAACATAGAATTTTAGTTGTGAGTTACCTGAAGAAGTTCCAGCTTAGAATAAAGGAACAAAAGTACATACCATGACTGTTGGCCTGATCTAGTCTTCATTTTACAGCATCTTCTGGTTTCAGTTTATTTTGGTAAAGTTCTCATTGAATCACTTGTTTTAATTGTAGTCAAACTGGGCATTAATGAAATGGGTGTCCATTATATGGACAGCAAGCAAGCTCACCAAATGTTCAAATACCACAGCAACATGAAGGAACACCTCCTGTATGGAACACTGTTTGGCAGCCACTAGTGTGGCAGCAAACCCATTAGGATAGCCGTGTGCAGGAACCACAGTTACTTCCATTGGAACTGATAGATCAGGATAGTCCTTTTCTCAATTTTACAATGCAAAATGCATTTATCCTGCTTCTTGTTAATAAAGGAGCTACTAGATCTATGATTACTTCAGCAAATGCTGAACACCTCCCAGCATGATCCAGGGTGCAGGCATGTCCAGAGTTCCATTAGATTATTCAGAAACTAAACCTGTTCCTATTCAAATTGGCCTGCTAAAAGATCAGCATGCTTTTATTGTAGGAAATTCAGTACCTCTAAATCTGTTAGGTAGATATTTACTACGTAAACTTAGATGTACTGTTCATTGTACACCTGATGGTGTATTTTGATGCTCCTAACAGATTTTTAGGATTATATTCAAATGCTATCTGTGTAGATGAAGATGCCCTTTTTGATATATAAATATCAGGGCTAAATGAAGAAAATGCCGGTATGGAGGAATTAAATGTTACCCTGCACAGCAATGGACTACCCCTGAAAATGATTTAGGGCTTATAAAGGATCCAGAACTTGTGCATATAACATTAAAACCCTGTGAGCACCTACCTATGGCAGTTCAGTATCCTTTGTCAGTACAAGGAGAAAAAAGAATTTAACCTGTTACTTCTGCCTTATTACAACAAAGAAGCGAGGGAAAAGTACATATAGGTTTGTACAAGAGTTATGTGTGGTGAATACTATAGTAATACCAACATTTCAGTTATTTCTAATCCTGCAAAAATATTGAGTTCTGTTCCTTCACATGCCACAGTCATCTCAGTGGATTTCTTTCCCATTCCTCTACATCCAGATAGCCAATACCTGCTTGCATTTACATACAGATGGCAGTAGTAGACTTGGACTAGATTACCCCGAAGGTATGTAGACTCTCCCACTCTCTTTTCTAGAGAAATGGAAAAACAGACAAGATTAAATTTCTTCATGGGTCTACTTTGAGTCAATATGCAGACGATTTGCTTTTAACTTCAAAATCTTCACATTACTGCAAACAAGACACTATTTTTCTGTTGACTCAGTAGAATTGTGATTTAAGGTTAATAAAGACAAACTGCAGTTTTGGAAATTTCAGGTTCAATACCTGTAATATCTAATTTCAAAAGGAACTAGGCAGATTTTGCCGTCACATAGGTTCATAGGTTCATAGGTTCATAGGTAGGTACTAGGCTATTGGTCCTTGGGCCTATATAAGCCTAGCCAAATGTACCCTGGCTTTCGCCACCCAAGAAAATTATTTTCCTGTGCCACTGTTGAGCAGAGCCACAGAAGTGATCCCCAGGGTGAATTTCCTATCTCCCATCCAATCATCAAGATTTTTCTTGAAGAGTGCTAATGAGGAGCATTGTTTGATATAGATAGGTAGTTTGTTCCAGAGTATGGGAAGTCTCTGGGACAGGAATCTATCCCTCCAGCATGTTCTGTTTATTGTGGTGACGAGGTTTACGTCCCTAGAACGTGTAGCTCGTAGGGATTGGGATTTCTTTAAGTGGAGCATGTCTAAAAGCTCTGGGCTTGACATAGCTTTGTGTGTTAGGCAGAGATCGCCTCTGAGTAGGCGATATGTGACAGAGTAAAGCTGCAGTTTTTTGAGACGGTCTGCATAGGGCATTTCTTTGAGGCCGGTAATCCTCTTTGTGAGGTATTTCTGTGGCCTTTCCAGTTGTTGTAGATGTCTTGTGAGGTACATACCAAAAGGGGCATTGTACTCTATAATGGGTCTAATAAGTGATGAGTAGAGGGCAACAATGACCTCTTTTTTCCTGGATGAGAAACCTTTTGTGATGAGGTGTACCACATAGAAGGATTTCCTGACTACTGTGGCGATGTGATTATCAAAGGAGAGACTACTGTCCACCTGTGTTCCAAGGTCTCTTATCACACTTTCGGTGTTAAGTAGACTACCACCTATGTGGAAGTTCATGGGTACTGAATTTTTACCAAAAGGGATGACAATGCACTTTTTGGCATTGAGCTTGAGGCCATGGCTTTGACACCAGGCATCTGTCTCAGTGAGGCCCTTTTGTAGGATGTCCACATCTTTTGGAGTTTTGATTATGGCTCCTAGTTTGCAGTCATCTGCGAACTTCATTAGCCAAAGACCTTCTGTGTTGGCCTGTACTTCAGAGAAGTAGATAGCAAACAGGAGAGGACCCAGGACTGAACCCTGTGGTACTCCACTTATCACTGGTCTGAAGTTGGATTTGGAGTCTACTACTTTCACAGTGTGGGTTCTGTCAGTGTGCCAACTGGCAACCCATCTTGTGACATAGGGATTTATACCTAGTTTAGTGAGTTTATCTATAATTCCAGAGTGGGGGATGGTGTCGAAAGCCTTGGCGAGATCTAGAAAGGCTGTGTGAACCACCTCACCCTCATCTTTGGCTTTGGTGACTGCTTCAAAGAAATCTATCAGATTTAGGAGACATGATCTGCCTTTTACAAACCTGAACTGGATGGGGTCCTGAGTTTGGAGATTACCAATGTCATTGTTTATAAGTTCCATGATGATATGCTCCATAGCCTTGCAGACCAGGCTCGTTAGGCTAATGGGGCGGTAGTTTCCGGGGTCTGTAGTGGCTCCCCCTTTGTGGAGCGGGATAACTGTTGCTGTGCGGCATTCAGTGGGCACATAGCCTGAGGTGAGGCTATGATTGAACATGGTACTTAGGTGGGGTGCCAGTTTGTTCTGTAGTTCATGTAGAACACAGCCTGGGATGTCGTCAAGTCCCATGGATGCTGTGTTCTTGGCTTTGGATAGTGTGTTTTTTACCTGTGCAGCTGTGATTACAGGAACTTTGCATTCTTCTGGTATAGAGATGGACCCTTTAGGGGATGACAGAGGGGTAAAGTTAGCACTGAACTTATCTGCCAGGATGTTGGCAATATCAGTTGGTTCTGTATATTTAGTGCCATTGTGCTGTAACTCAGAGCAGATCTGAGTGTTGCCATTGAGATTCTTGACATAGCTATAGAATGCTTTGTGGTTGTCTTTAGGGTCAGTGGTGATTTTGTTTTCATAACTAGCTTTGGAGGATTTTATGAGGGATCTCAGCTTCTTACTGAGGCTGACCAGGGAGTTTCTCCAATCATGGGATTTTACTCTTTTTTGCAACAGTTTCTTTCTTCTGTTGTAGAGTTTCTTTATGGCAGGGGACTACCAGATTGGCTTCCTTTTTTTGGAGGATAGCATCTTGGTTCTGTTAGGGATTGCACGATCCATGCACTCGTGTAAGTGCTTATAAAGTGCATTTGTGTAGGATTCAGCAGTCATACCTCTATTGTCCATCAGCATGGGTGTAGTGAAGTTTCCACTTCTGTCTTAAGAAGCGTGAAGTTGGCTTTGGAGAAATTATTTACTGTGGTTTCCCTAATGGGGGGTGGGGGAGGGATGTAAATGTCTAGGGTGATTAGCTTGTGGTCGGATCTGACCAACGAGGAATTGACCTCTGGTGTGGAGCACCAGTTGCCCATGTTGGTAATAACCAGGTCTAGGATATTACTGCCCCTGGTGGGGGTGTGGATAAGTTGATCCATGGCATTGGAATTTATGAATTCCAGAAAACGTTGAGCACAAGAGTTGGTACATGAGTAGTTTTCCCAGTTAATGGTAGGGTAGTTGAAATTGCCCATTATTAGGGTGTTAGGTTGTACTCTAATATTTTACAGTGTATTAAGAAATGAGGAGTGGGAATCCTGGGGCATGGTGGGGGATCTGTAGCAAGCTACAATTTGGATTGCGGTCTTGCCCAGAGTTAGTTGCACTTGGATAATTTCAGATGCATTATGCTGAGCAACTAGCCTGGAGGTGTGGATATCCTTAATGAATATGGACACGCCTCCGCCTTTAGTGTTTTGGTCCAGGTTAGGTGGCCGAAAGGTGTGGTATGAATTATAGCCTGGTAATGCAGGGGTACTCGCTGGAGCCTTGAACCAGGTCTCTGTCACTGCACAGATGTTGATGTTCTCCATTTTAAGGAGTGCCTCGAGAGAATGCATTTTGAGGTTTAGACGTCTAGCATTGAGTAGCAATACCCTCAGATTCTTCTTGCCTGTACCTGTTAGGGTGGTGAATTTGTCATTTGAACTTTGCCTAAAAAAGGCACTATAGGGGTGGCTAGAGCCTTACCAGTATCCGGAATCCCAGGGACGACAGGTGCAGGCCATCTCTGGCAAAGCATCGTAGCTTGCCGATCATGTCATCCCAGGCAGACAGATACTGAATCCCCTTAGAATGACACCAGAAGCTTAGCCAATTGTTGAAGTCCATCATTTTGTCCTTGTACTGTGGTATCATTCTGGGTGATGGCAGGATGCTACTCAGGGCTAGGGTCATACCTGCCTGGGCTACAAGATCGGACAGCTCCTCCATGTCCCTTTTCATGTAGTCCAAGGAGGTACGTCTCAGGTCATTCACACCAACATGGACAATGACAGAGTCATATTTGTACTTGTTGTGACGTGACCTGAGTGCGTGCGTTATGTGGTGGATCCTGGCACCCGACAGGCAGCTGACAGTAACTTTCTCCTTGTTTAGCCTGGTGAGTGGAACATCAGTGTGCCTGACTATAGAGTCACCTATGACTAGAGTGTTGGGTACGTTGTTATGCCATATGGGCTGTGGTTACTGTCAATAATGGATTTCTAACTATACAGAAGTAGTGAAACCTCTGTAAAAATGATTAAAAAAGATACCCTGAACCTTTACTCTGACAGGATTATCATGAACAAGCTTTTGTGCAATTGAAAACAGTACTTTTAAATCCTCCTGCACTTGGGGTTCCACAATTATTGAAACCTGTAAGACTGACAAAGATTAGGGGTCTATATTAGATCAGCGAACGCTTAAACAAGCGAACGCTGATTGAACGACCTTATTTTAGCGAAAGTTAAAAATATCAAAGCAACAGAAACACAAATTTTTTCCTAGGGAAAGAATTTGGTTGTCTGTTTCTGTTGCTTTGGTATTTTCAGTGCTGTGGTGGAAAGTTACGGGTCAGATTCAGGTAAGTGTGCGATTGTGTGGATGTGCGTGTTCGGGTGGGTTAGGTGAGTTAGGGTTAGGGCTCGGGTTAGGTATGTGTGCGATTGTGTGGACATGAGGGTTAGGGCAGATTTAGGTGAGTTAGGGTTAGGGAGCGGATGAGGTGAGTGTGCGATAGTGACGGACCTTAGGGTTAGGGTTTGGGTTAAGGTAAGTGGATAGTTAGTGGTGTATACATAGTTTAGTGTAGGGTTAGGTGTCAGATTTTAGGTGTATGTGTGTGGATTTCTGTTTGTTTGGTGTGCTTGTGTTGTGTGTATGTGTTTTGGATCAGCAATTTTTTTCCCTAGGAAAAAAAATCGCTGATCTGACAGTTCGAGATTGTAAGCTTTCGCTTACATAAGGTCAATCAATCAGCGTTCGCTTTTTTAAGCATTCGCTGATCTAATATAGACCCAAAGATTAGTCAGTAACAGTTTCTGCAGATTCACGTTATGCTTATGGAGTTGTTCATGATTTTGGTACACTTTGGAAAGAAAAGGATTATTTAACATCAGCAGGGACAGTCACTAAAAATGTTATTTTTGTTAATAAATTGTTAGATGCTTTGTTACTACCAGTAGAGATTGCTGTGGCAAAGTGTGCCAAAACAAGACTGATGATTTCTTTGTGACAAAGGTAATACTTTTCCAGATATAGTGAAAAGACAGTTTAGATTGTCTTAGCCTCTTTATTCTATTTTTTTTTTCAGAAACTGAATGAAAACAACAACTTTTCTTTACAGTAGTTATTCACTTTTCAAGACCAGAGAACTCTGAGAGGAGGTGGATAAGTGATGGCTGCAGTCACTCACAAGACCTTTAATGGTGCATCTAGATGGTCAGCTAGTAGCCCCACAAAGTTTCTTAAATCATTTAGTAGAAAGACATCTGCATTTCTGTTTGGGCAAAAATGCATTAATAAAACAGATTTCCATTGATTGGTATGCCCTCTTATCTCTCAGAAGTTACTAAACATTTGGTAAATACTCATATAGCCTGTTTAGAGTATAATGTGTCTAAATCAGTACCTGCACCTGTTCGGTCATTGAAAAAGCCTCGGAGATCCTTCTGCTTTTTGCATTGAGACTTTCCTGAACTTCCTCAAGTGCAGAAATTGAGATTTGTGCCGAGTGTGGCTGACATATTTTCTGGATGGGTAGAAGTGCAATCATACATGAAGAATGATACACACACGGTAGCAAAGTTTTTAACTGAGCTACTCCCTAGATTTTGTGTTCCCTGCTGCATACAGTCTGATCGGGGCTCTCATTTTACTAGTTGGGTGATACAGCGGCTTTGAAAGATTTCGAATGCTAAATTTCATTTCCATTTTCTCTACAGACCACAGGCACTTGGAATAGTGGAAAGAACCAATCAATCAATAAAAATAAGATTAGCTAAAGTTTGTGAGGAAAGAGATCTTAAATGGCCAGAAGCTTTGTTTTTGTTTTATTTAGTATGCATATGATTGTAAGGTAGGTGCAGTACTGA
Source organism: Protopterus annectens (assembly GCF_019279795.1). NCBI lineage: Eukaryota > Metazoa > Chordata > Ceratodontiformes > Protopteridae > Protopterus > Protopterus annectens. The sequence goes on along the minus strand of NC_056726.1, from coordinate 413,551,962 downwards.
ACTGCTAAAGGACTACCCCAAAAAAGACAGAATCATGGTTTGAAGTTAAATGCCAATAATTCATTATTTTGTCCTTTGGGAAGTCATCCACTCCCAGGAACTACAATAAAGTAGAGAGTTGATTATCCAAACTAATTGGGACCTAGGGTAGTTCAGATAATCAGACTGTTCGGATAATCAAACATATAATTGAACCGGATAAAAACTTTGAAATCTTTGTTTTTTCTGCACGCAGGGAATCCACTTTTCAACCATTCAGCAATTCCTGTGGACAATAAAGAATATTTTTCACTCATGAGCAGGTTACAAGATAAAAAAAAAAAACGCACAAGCAAATACTTATAATGTTTACATATTCAGACTTTATGATTTTTCTTACCTGAAAACTTTGGAAGGCTGGTTTGGATAATTGACATTTTGGATAATCAGCGTTCAGATAATCAACTTTCTACTGTACTAATAATATACCCCTAAGAACTGACCTAGTTGTCTGGGATTTGTGAAGTTATGTGGACAGCAACCTATCCTTCAACAAGCATGTTTCCACTTCTATATTATGCAGCTAATTAACAAAGGGATTGCTTCCTTTACTCGCCCCTCATATGGTCATTAGGTGTAATGCCCCCTTTGGCATTTATCCATCCAGACATGTAAGAACTGGTGTGCCAACAGAGATAACTTACAGAAAGAGTACTAGGCTGAAACAAATTTCCATACATGGGCTGCTTCAAAGCCCTGTTACTTTACTTGGTCTCTTACAGACTGCTAAGATGTGCCCTGTGTTTGCTACACAGGGCATGCTCCAACTGAATACTGATAGACCTACTACACATCAACAAAAAAAATGGCATCAAGAATACTCAATCCAGGATCTAAACCTTCACACTACATTAACAGAATGGTTTAGAGGGGCAGATATATCTAACGGATGGTACCATTGCTCTGCAACAGACTCCCCAGTCGTGTAAGTCAAAACTCATCACTGTTAAAATTCACATCTTGGATTTATGGAGTGCAAACAGGAAATTTATCCCAGAGTGTCCACATACTACTAAAGATAGAGACAGCTCCTAAATATGTTTAACAGACACTTGGAGCCTTTGAAACTACCTATGGTATGACCCCCACTTATTGTCACTGAGGTAATATAAATATAGTCCATGAAGAGGTAAGATTAATCTAAACACCAAATGGGACAGGTAATTCCAAGCAGCAAATGCAAAATGTGGATGGGCCTTAAACAGCCCTCAAGGGCATTTAGCCTAGCACTAACTTGTAAAGGTATTGGAAGAGGTTGGTGACATTCTTGTACCTTGTACACAGCATATTAAGCTATTGCTTCTGTAGTAAGTATGTGCCTGTGAGGTTGAAAAGAATCTTGGGAAATAGCATTCGAGTACTGTAACATCCCCAGCTTACCTTAACATACAGAGTGAGTGCATACTGCATCTTAGCCCTTTGCACCCAGAACCTAAAGCAGTCTGCAGCTTAGACCATTGTACCAGATACCTAAAGCATACTGCAGCTTAGACCATTGTACCCAATACCTAAAGCATACTGCAGCTTAGGCCATTGTACCAGATACCTAAAGCATACTACTTAGACCATTGTACCCAGTACATAAAGCATACTGCAGCTTAGGCCATTGTATCAGATACTTAAAGCATACTGCAGCTTTGGACATTGTACCCAGTACCTAAAACATACTGCAGCTTAGGCCATTGTACCCAGTACCTGAAGCATACTGCAGCTTAGGTCACTGTACCCAGTACCTAAAGCATACCACAACTTAGGCCATTGTACCCAGTACCTAAAGCATACTGCAGCTTAGGCCATTGTACCCAGTATCTAAAGCACACTGCAGCTTAGGCCATTGTACGCAATACTTAAAACATACTGCAGCTTAGGACATTGTACCCAGTACTTAAAGCACATTGCAACTTAGAACATTGTACCTAGTAGCTAAAGCACACTGCAGCTTAGTCCATTGTACCCAGAAACTAAAGCACACTGCAGCTTAGACCATTGTAACCAGCACCTGAAGCATATTGCAGCTTAGGTCATTGTACCCAGTACCTAAATCATACCACAACTTATACTGCAGCTTAGGCCATTGCACCCAGTACCTAAAGCATACTGCAGCTTTGGCCATTGTACCCAGTACCTAAAGCATACTGCAGCTTTGGCCATTGTACCCAGTACCTAAAGCATAGTGCAGCTTTGGCCATTGTATCCAGTACTTAAAGCATACTGCAGCTTAGGCCATTGTACCTAGTACCTCCTGCATGCTGCAGCTAAGATCATTGTACCCAGTACCAAAAACATGTGGTTTCATCTTCTGTGATATCCTGTGTCTAATTAGATCATTTTGTGGTTACAATATACCTCTAATTCCCTGGTTTTCTTCATCTTGACTGTGCCCACACTTTGCCATGTGGTTTGACCACTTAAGTCATTGAACATATTTATGCAGTACTCTCTTGTAGTATTCTTTGGACTGACATTGTTCCAGGTGATTTACCCATAGACTCTTGTGCACACCTTCTGACAAATCCTTTTGTAATGAAATAGTTTATAGTAAACACCAAAGAAAATAATGCCCTTCTGTTTCTCATTCCTCATAACCACAATGTTTGCAGTACCTTACTTGATAGTCAGGCTGGTTGATGTAGCGGGGCATTTCTTTGTTTCTAATACTTGTGTAATGTTTGAATCTGTGTGGCTCTCAAGTCCTGAAATGTTCTAGAAGCCAGGTCTTATTCATGTAGCGCTAGAGTTTTCACCTACACAGGAGAAAACCTTATAAATTTAGATCTACTCTCCTTAAAACTAAAAGCTATCTGAGTTCAAAGTATATTGGATAAGTTAATACAAGGTTGCATTTACAGAAAAATACATGGAATATTACTTATGTATTGTTTCTAAGTGCTTATTACCCCTCCCCTGCGAGAAACCTCTCAATAGACTGTCTATGCTTAAATGTTGCAGGGCTACTTTCAAAATTAAATGATGGTTGTTTTTCTTTCTAAATAAAGTTGTTGTGACGTTAATGAGAACTGCAGGACTTGCTGTTAAGCCACAACGACACATGTAGTAGTGCAATATTAACTAAGAATAATTAAACTTCCTTTTGTCTGTGACCACATCAAACTCTTGAGTGAATGGTTTATGACATAAGCATCTGCATTTTTGGTACAATATTAAAAGGAGCAAGTGAACTTCAGATGGTGCTATGATGGAGTATACACAAAATGTCATCCTTCTTATCGTTAGAGCTTTGACATAAACAAGGTTCCTCTTCCCCCATAAGAAGATCGAGTCTTTAAATAACTAAATGCTAAAATCAGCCACTGTGAATCATGTTAAATAACTTTTGTTAATGTTTAGTAAGCAAGTGTATTCTGTAGTTCTCTTGTGGAATCCAGTTAATAACAATTGTGCAAGCCATTATTCATGTATAGTCCTGATACCTGTTGAGATGCACATGTCAAGGTCAGTAATGATGAAAGGTGTTTCTTGCTGCCAGCATTTATCTGATTGCAAACTGAGGCATATCTAGAAGAATATATTTTTTTATTAGATGGAGTTAAAAGTGATGCAGTCACTTACCTGGTTCTACTAATCATACTTTAGGCACTCCATTCTTGTGCATTAACCTGCAGCAGAAACAAAGGTACAGTTGTTTAAGAAATGACCATAACAGTAGATGTCCTACTGATCGCCTTTGCAGTATTTCAAGCAGTTGGCTTATTTCACCAGAAACCTGGATGCTTGGCTGGGGTACCAAAGTCAAAACCTTCCACAGAGTCATACGTCCAATGTAAAACCTAAGCCTATGGGTACAAGGGTAGATTTATTAGGGTAAATCGTCAGACTATCTCCCAGCCAGTAAGCCTGAAGAGGCCTGACAGACAAATTAAACTGGTAAGCTAAGAGGGGAGAGGCAGAAATGCAGTGATTTCCCTTAGTCCTTGAGGAAAAATGGGAGAAGGATCAAAAAAGAGTGAAGACAGGTAGGGAAGGAATATTGCAACAGTGATCACAAGGACATCTACTGTTATGACAAGTTTTTATACAACCGTACCATGTCCTTCCTTAGACCAGTGTTGCAGTATTTCAAACAGTTGCATGATTCCCAAAGCTTAAGACGTGTGATGGATGGATGGAAGACAGACAGGAAAATTGTCTAGTAATCCCAAGAGGACAGAGCTGGCATAGGTGGCTCTGGATCTAGAAAAGGCATTCAATCCATAATGTTTGATGAAAGTGTACACAAAGGACCAAGTAGATGCTTCTAAAATTTCTCTACAGTCAATGTCCTTGTAAAAGGCTCCAGATGAGGTCATTGCTCTAGTCAAATGAGCCATGTTAGCAAAAAGAAATGGATTTAGATACCCATTTAGGAATAGTCTGCTTTGAAAGTGGGCTACCTGACTTGGACTCTTGGAAGGAGACAAACAAATGGTCAGATATGCGAATACCCTTGGTCTTATCCATGTAGAATCTGAGTTGTCGATGTGGATCCAGGGAATGCAGAATTCTTCCTCCTTTATTTTGTGAATAAGGGAAGAAAGTATGAAGATTTATAGCCTGATTGAGAGACAATTCATTTACTAGTTTTGGTATGAAGGAGGGATTCACCCTTAAGGACACATTGTCCTTATGGAAAATAAGGAAGGGAGGAGTTGCCTTAGAGCCTGTAGTTCAGAGACTCATCTGGCAAAGGTGAGAACTACCAGAAGAATGGTTTTCCAAGTACAGAATTTGTGAGAGGTAGAATCTGTGGACTCGAAATGAGGGACAGTGAGTTTCCCCAACACAGGGTTGAGGTCTCAAGCAGGGAGGGGATAGCTTTCCTTGGAGGTCTCAGATGGAGTACATCCTTTAAGAATTGTTTTACCTCTAGTTTTGTCAGAAGCAATAGGTTCAGAGGTAGTCTTGCAGATATGCTAGAAGGATGGGCCTTAATAGATGAATATGCTAGGCTTGACTGCAACAGCTCGCATAAATAAGAGAAGACCATTTGGGTACTGGCCTGGAATGGGTCTTGATATTTAGGCTGACACCATATAGTAAATCTTTTCCATTTTGCTATGTAAGATTTTCTTTTTGCAAGTTTTCTTATCTCTTGGAGAACATTAAGCATGCCGTCAGAAAACTGGTGTCAAGAAGGGATCAAAATCCTATCATCCATACTATAAGGCTGAGAGATGGCAGGTTGGGATGAAGTCTGCTGTGTGAGCAAGTTGACTGTGGAGGAAAGCTTCTGGTGACGGCCTTTTGCTAGGTGGAAGAAAAGGGGGAAACAGCGCTTCTTTGGTCAATAGTGAGTTACTAGTAAAATCTGTTCGTATTCCTTTTGGATCTTCAGTAAAACATTGTGTATCAGCTGCAGTGGGGAAAGGCATAAAAGAACCTCTTGTTCCAAGACAAGGACATTGCATCTGTTTTCCAAGCTTGAGGACAGTAGGCCCTGGTGCAAAGAGTGAAAGTTGTTTGTTGTTGGTGGAGGTAAAAAGATCTATTTGTGGCACTCCCATGTGTAGACTAGATCTAGGAACATCTCCCTGTTCAGCATCCATTCATGGGGATCTTCCCTTGATCTGCTTAAAAATTCTGCCTGGACAGGCGTTGAAGGGAGAGATTTGCCTTTGTGGCCTGCTCCCATGCAAAAAGAGCCAGTGTGCATACTTGGTAAGATCTGGTGCCTTATTCAAATTACTGAGGACAGACAGTAACTATTCAGTCATTTGAGTTTGATAATTCAGAACTCTGAAAGCCAGGGTGGAAAACATATAAGCCCTTTTCCCCAGTCTGTTCATCGTCCTGCTGTCTTTATCTAAAGGAAGAGCACTGGAAGCAGGTAGCACCTTACAGGGCTTGTCTGTTGACATGGAAAATACAGATGGGGGTCTGCCACAGGGTTTTTTTACAGAAATTTTAAATTCCATATACCTTGTAAAACCTGTCAGTTCTCTTTGGTGCAGGTGGGTTGGAGTCAGATGCAGTGGAAGTGGATACAAAAGCATCCAGGAAAGCCTCCAGAACAGGGGACACAGGAGCAGGAGCAGGGGATACCTACTTCTAAGAGTTTATAGTATCTCTATTTCAATTCAGAAATTTGTTTAGATACTCATTCAAAATTCTTCATCATATTAACAATAGTTTCCCCAAATTAAGTCTCTTGTACAGGAAAATCAGGAGAAAGGGAATCTTCATCATCAGATGCAACTTGACCTGGTGAATGGATTTGGGATGAATGGACTAAAGAGTGGTTATCAGAGTCTGATTCCTCCTCTTCATCTTCAAAAGAAGTGTTAAATTATCTCGGAGGGGAAAACCATACCAGGGACAGACCCTTGAAAAGCTGGTGGCCTGAATGCCATAATGGCCTTAAATAGGCCCTGGAAAAATGCAGCCACTCTTTTCTTTGGACATCTGGGCAGAAGGAACACGTTTACTTTTCTTGTTTCTTTTTTCAAAGTGCGACATTCATTTTACTTATTGTGGAGACTACAACCCCCTGAGGAACTTCGATGAGCAATCTGGATGTCTCCTGTCTATGAGGATTTGCAGTATACCTTTAGGTCCTTTGGAAATTATTAAGCATGGTTCCTCTTCTCACCATTATCAGTAGTTTCATTCATTTTGGACTTGCAAACCTCAGATGCCATACCAGCCAGTGGCACGGTCACAGTAGTAGGAGTTTAAGCAGGTGTCAGGTATAACCACTTATGCAGCATAATTCACTAAACAGATGGAGATCAGCAATAATACTATTACATTTAATCATTCACAAATCAAGGGGGAAAACTACAGCTTAAGTAATGAGTTCATGCAAGTGTTCCCCATAAATCCCCATAAGTCGCACAAATATCATGTATCATTCACTAACCTAGCTCCCATGTGTTCATCTCCCCACATTATCCCTTGCAAGTTCTCTTCTCACAGTGACACTATTTATTTAAGTTTTCTGCTAGAGCCAACATAACAAAAAACAAAATTACATTCCATGAATTCATAAGTGGGAACTGCAAAACAATTGTTAATCATTTCCCATTCACAGACTGGTATAAGTGTTAGTACCCCATGATGTAACTATCCAGGAAACAGCAAATAACTTTTAACATGTAAGCAAGACACTATGGTTAAATAATGAAATAACTTAAGATTTATAATAGGAAAAAAAAACTTCTGTTAGGATTTAAAATGAAATCCAACTTAAAGTTATTACAGTAGACTGACAAATATAAGGAAACTCTTAACAGAAGCCATCAAAACCTCAAGGATATCCTACTATCAAAAGCAGAGGGTAGTAGCAACACAACATAAACCAACATTACGAGAGTTAGCAACATGCCTTACTCTTACCCATCTGTAATCTCTAACATTCTGGCAAAAATTTAACTATGTCCCTGGATTTTGTGGTAAGTAGTGTTTCTATAGATACATATGGGGTTACAGGAACTGGTCCAGAAAAATGCAACCAAACTTGCTTGCCATGCTACACAAAGTGATGGATTATGTGCATATTCAATTAGTCTAGCTAACATAGATGATTTTCTTCTCCTTGACCAGCTTGATTGGGATCAAAATGTCTTTCCAAGAGTAGGTCATATCTTCTGCATTAGTTTTCTTGAAAAAGATCACAATTGTTAGGGATGAAAATTTGATTATTTACTCAGTGTACTTAGAACTGGTAAAGATATGTGGCTCTCGTCAACATTAAGAAATCATCTTCCAACCCAAAGAGTTCAATATAAAAGTGTTTGCAATCACGTGACCAGAACACTGGTTGGGAAGCAGGACACTGTGAATTAAAGCTGGGGGACTCTTTTCTGAATATGCAGAAGGGGTCATTGGTAGTACTTAAGGATATCTACTGGACCTCCCTTTCTTCAGAATTTTCTTCTCTGTGCATGGTAAAATATATAGATTACTCCAAGCTAGGTAATATAATTGCTTTGTCATCTGATGCTAGATTACTACAGGAAAGACTAGTTTAGCTCCACTTCTAGTGAAGTAGTAATATCCTTGCCTTTGAAATAATAAAAAAACAAAAAAAACATGGTATCTCGTGCTTTGGAAAATAGAAAACAAAATGAAATTTCATTTGGTTATATAAGTAATTTTTAAACACGTAGGTAGAGTCTGAAGATGATGATTTGGGTACAAAAGTTAATGGGGGCGGGGTTGATTATGACTTGAAACTGTCCTCAGAGTTAAAAATCATTTTGTGGTGACCCTAGTGATTTATGGGGTAGTGGCTGTCAAGTTGCTTGAAAGCTAACATATCTTAAGCTTAATCCTATATGTATGATCAATGAATATATGCAATGGAGCATTAATTTGCTGATGCAGTTAAAAACGTTAATAGTACCTCACTCCATGTAATGATGCTTAGCAGCATGGTAACAGGGTGATTACATTTTCTGCCTAACGCCCCAATTCTGGGGTTCACTCAGGACTTCTGGCACTAACTATATGTAGTTCATATGCTACTCACATGTATGTATCTTTTCTGCCCATATTCCAATTTCTTCCCATCTCTTAAAACATGCTGAGTGATACGCAAGTCTAAACTGTCTATAGGTAACGTACGTTTAGCACTACTGAGAACAAGTTTGCTTACTTGGTTAAAATCATCATCATCTTTCATCCTCATCATCATTAAGTCACTTTTTTTCCTATTTCCTACATGGGTTGGATTGCTGCACTAATTGCCACTACCTTTGTCAATCTCTGAATGTTGCATGCTGTCACTGAAGCAATGCATCCATCTCTTTGCTGCAAATTCTTATTTCCTCTTGCCTTCTTTCTGTCTCTCACAAGTCCTCTTCACCAAATATTCTGCTTACTTGCACATCTCTGAACCAGTGTAATCTGGTCTCTTGGACCTTTGCTGCAATTGGCGATACTTCAACTTCTACTCCAATGTCATCACTTCTTCATCTGTCCCACAGTGTGCATCCTACCATCTGTCTCAGGCACAGTTGGCATAATGGTTAAGATCTTCTCCGCTTAAGGTGTAGGGTTTGATCCTGATCTCCAACCCATATCTGGGTGGAGTTTACATGCTCACCCCATGTTTCTGTGGGGTTCCTCCCATTTCACAGAAACATGCTGGGTGTTTCCACCTCAAACTCTCCAGAAAGTGAATAACGCTGTTGTAATATGCATAGACTCTAGGTGGTGCCTACTGGGGGAAGAGCTGTGTAGACCAGTTGCATTAGGCATGAGCTGTAGTGTGCAATATCCTCTATCCAGGAGAATATAAATCACAGACTACACACTGTGTCGGGGCTAGGTACTCAGAGATGTAAAAACTGGCTCAAGGTGATCTGAATAAGAGATGAGCAAAATTAAATGAAATTGATAGTGGAACTAATTATTAGATACAAGTTTTTATATTGATCTTTTGATGAAGGATCATTTGGTTTCAGCTATTTCAGAGAACAGAAGAGAATGTCTGCCTTTTTTCTTTGTAGGGTTTTGTCTGTAGAAAGTTCATGCCAGCAGAGTTCCCATGTATTTCCTTATACATTATAACTCTAATGCTGCAAATACTTACATTAAGTTATAAAATAACTGACAGCAAAAGCTGTGTTCAGGTATCTGAAACATCTTGGATGAATAGGTCACTGATGGGACACTAAATACCCCAGCAATAAAGGGAAGAACTTAAGTTAGACAAAATAAGGTTTTGTTTGCATTAGCCCTAACAGTAAAGTAAGTGAAAGATGTGGTACACCTCATGAAGTGGATGAAGGAGTTTATTTTTCCACAGGTTTGCTGGGATGCACTGTTTGCACAACATTCATCCTCATTAGCATCATGACAATTTTAGATTCTATATTAAGCAAATAATCCATTTCTGTACTTTATATAAGATTCACATCGACTCATTGAAGGCAGTTTCAGCAAACTTAAAAACCTTGAAAAATGTTTACCAAAACTGCCTTCAGTGAAAATCTCAAGGAAACCCTACAAAATAAACTAGCCACACTTGGTTTATCATGTAACACTTTAGTTTAGTCTTGCAAAGTAACAGTGCCTATGGTGTTCCTAGAGAATGACCACAAATGCTTAAAAAACACCTTTTTTGTTCAATGTAAAATTGGTAACAAGGTTATGCTCGTACCCACTTCTTGCTTTTCTGATCCACCCATCTACAACCCCTTTATCCTATTTTTACACATGGGGTCAGGGTGTCACTTCAACAATGACAATCATCTAGAGCCAAGGTTTACACTGCTGGGTGACTAGCCCTACCAGGATAGCTCTTCCACACCACACACTTGCACACACTCACAGCTATAGACAGTTTTGAGTATATAATCCACCTACTGCATGTCTTTGGAATGTGGGAGGAAACCGGACCACCCAGGGGAAATCCATGTGAACACAGGGCATACAGACTCCACACAGAAAGCACCCCAGCTGAGAACTGAAGCAGGGAACCTCTTGCTGTAAAGTGACAACACCAAACACTGCACCACCCAGCCGCCCATATATATTTCTTAAATGTGGAGCATAGTTTGACATCTGTCAATATTTCTTTCAGATGGAGACTGTCTCATGAATTTCAGTGGTTTTTCAGGACCACTGTAGGGATTTACTATTATTTTCTTAGTTTTCTGGTTAAGTGGAATGTATTTTTCTACAAAGGAACCTATAAAGCCATAGAAGGTTTTTTGATTTAGTGCAGTATTATAATTTTTTAGCTGTCTGTTTCTGTCCCAGCTTTCTAAAATGTCATTTACTTCCCATAATCTGCTTTGTAAAAGTTCCTCTAGTGAGTTGTCATAATTGGCAATCTATCTGAAAGTAACAAAACTTCCCATATTAAGCTGTTGTGGACAGAATTTCATAGCCTGGGACATATAATACTTCTGTGCTGGTATACCTATGGTTTGCCCAAATTATATCCAACACTTTATTCAATAAGAGGTAGTATAGCTGTATTTGTTTGTGTCTTTTGGCTTATCCCGGTTAGGGGTCACCACAGCGGAACTCCGGTCCGCTAATGATTGGTAGTGGATTTTTACGTACCGGGTTACCAGCCCTGACGCACAACCTTCAACAAAGGCATGCCCCATTCATGTATGCCTCCACACAGAAGACGCTCTAGCTGAGAACTGAACGGGACAACGTCTTGCTATGAGGCGACAACGCTACCGCAGTACCACCACCACAGTATTATAGCTGTATAATTTCATTAAATATATTTCAGATTATTCATATTTAAGTTATAAACTTTCTGAACTGATGGTATTATAATAAACATGTTTCAGTACAGATATTGCTGATTAGGAAATATTGCAGTAAAGGATAGTGGATATTTAGGCACAGTTTTTCATTTTATCATAGTAAAAGCACTTTGCAGTGAAGTTCCATTTTTGATATAGACATTAAATTATCTGTGCAGTGAAGTATGAGAATCTGTATACTACTGCCATTAAGGTGCAATGTGCTTCCCTAAACTTAAATTCCGTTATTTTAGACTGACTGTTGTGATATTTTAAAGGCCCCTGCTATTATTTTGAAGGACAACAGGATGAGATATGACTGGCTTCTCAGTGTTGTATATACCAAAATGGAAACTGTCTTAGTTTTTGTCTGTATTGTAATACTGAAGAATCATTCACTAGAGTAGTTTAGACACGGAAGTATCTCTAATAAATTATGAGATTGGTGAATGACATTACGTTGAGCCTTGTAGAATAAGTCTGCTACAGCCTATGATGTAGTTAATTATCTCTGGTTGCACTGTAGAATGCATGCACCACCATAATGAAGTTGTTTCCCTATACTTGATGAAATATAAAGTGTACAGGTTTAATCTTGTTGATTTATTTTTCCCAGTTTGCAACTATGATAGCTGTTTCTATATAAAACAACGCTGCAGGTGAAGTTTTTATTTGTGCACCATCATTGGGCTTTTCTTTTTACTGCACCCACTCACCCCCCTACACACACACACACACACACACACACACACACACACACACACACACACACACACACACACACACACACACACACACACACACACACACACACACACACACACACACACACACACACACACACACACACACACACACACACACACACACACACACACACACACACACACACACACACACTCCTCATCAACTACTGCTTCATCATAGCATAAGCATTTTATATTTTCATTGATGAACTCCTACATTAATTGTTAAGTCCAGAGCTTACTGAGAATGGGTAATAACAGAAATTATGCTTCTTTTCCACATTGTTAGTGTGTATAGAGGTGCAAGATGTCACGAAGGGGCGCAGGCATGAGAGCTTTCTCCTACAAAAAGCAATGAATTGAAGTACTTGGTTTAAGATACACACACACACACACACACACACACACACACACACACACACACACACGTATACATACATATATATATATATATATATATATATATATATATATATATATATATATATATATTTACATATATATATATATATGTGTGTGTGTGTGTGTATGATAGATGCTTGAACTATCCAAACATAAAATGCCTGCCGCACACTCAAAACTCTTTGATTCACAAGGATTCAAACAGTCAATACATCAAATCAGACAGATTCAAACAAAACAAATCTATTTTTTTTTTTTTTGCAGGCAGGCAAGCCCTCCTGCACCCCTCATCTCAGGGACTATGCTGTACGTTCCCTGCTAATTATGTATACCATCTCTGAGACTGCAATACAGTGGGAAAAGGGTAAATTCACAATCCTAGCTCTAACTTGATCTTGCACAGCAGAAAAGCTAGTACACTGGATCAACTTTTTTGCAGTTCAACAAGTCAGCTTGTCAATGCTTTGAATGGAATTCATATATTTATAGATAGATAGATAGATAGATAGATAGATAGATAGATAGATAGATGGATGGATAGACAGAAAGGTATATATATATATATATATATATATATATATATATATATATATATATATATATATATAAAAAGGATGAGGGAGAGGTTTTTGGGGGCTTGCCCCTGGCAAAAGAAAAGTGTTTTTTGTAAGCTTCTGATAAAATGTATTCTTGATTTAGATGAAAGAAATCATATTTTTTAAACAGTGGTATTCATACTCAACTTGTGCTTTTAATTTGGGTGCATTGTGTAAGTTCACTAAGCCTACTGTGTGGTTTTATTTATAATTCTCATAAATGTCTTGGTAATTATAATTTCCCATCAGCAAGAAATAAAAGCAAACACATTCCAGAATTCTCAGATGTCTACAGGCAAGTTTGGTTAGTACACCTGGGAATAGGCCATAACTTTGTTCCCTTTTTACTGGTCTCCAGTGGTTAAATAACTTGTGGCCTGGTGGTCTCATTTGAAGTTCATTTGATACTCATATAAAAAGTTATACATTGGTGGTGGGATAGCAGAAACCCTCACATATATATGACACTAGCCTGGCTGAAGTGATTGGTCTCAGTAATTAAGAAATATGAATGTAACAAAACATTAAGGAAGGATAACACAATACAAAGAAACAGGCAAAGGTAATAAAGAAAACATGAACTCAGTATTTCTCTGTGCAAGCAGCTGATAAGATGGCATCTAGAGTTCTGTGTACAATTTTTATAACTTCTAGTTTGCAAAGATACAAACAGGATCAAATAAATTCAGAGCAGAGAAACAAAAGCCCTCCAGAATCTATGCAAATAAAGACTGTAAGGGCCTAATGTGCCTGTTGTTACATCAAAAGAAGAAAAAAAAACACAACAGAAACATTTAAGTGCTTCAAGGAAATCCAAAGAATGGTTATCATTTTCAACAAATAAAAAAGAGTGACATAAGACTAACAGGATGCAATATGAAGATGCAGATAGGATGGCTTAAGGGAGATACATGTACTTTTTTTCACAGCATAGTGGAATATTAGTGGAAAAAAAACAACTTAAATAAATGCAGAGTCTAAAGCTATGATTAAAATTCAAAAATGAAGTGTCATTTCAACACAGAAAGTAGGCATACTTTAATTTCCAAGTTCTGCCTTGTACTGTCTCTTACCACTGGTGTTCTACAGCACTCAAACCTGCATTTCCTTATATCCTCTACTTTCTTCCATCTGTTCCCTCTTTTTTTTACCCACACATTATCATAGACCCCCATCTCACACCTTCCATCCTAATCTAACACAGTATGTCAATCTTTGGAGCTCATACTGCGCATTTGTACATACTTTGATAACTGCCCTCCGGCACTTCTAAAACTTAAATGGTCTGTCCTTATACTGAGTTTCTGTATATTTGTATGTAATTATTATTTATCCTACCTATTGAGTGAAATGTATCACACTGCTCCAGGAAAGAATTTGTGCTCTATTAACTTTTTGCAGCAAATTATTTTATTAACTCTGTATCTCCGTTCATACACATTAGTTGTTCTATTCTTCTTCTTTAAGTTTATTTTATATATCAAGCATTTTTTTCTTCTGTAGTAATTTACATTCCATGCTGAACCTGAAAAGGTCATTTGGATCAGCAGTTTGGTTGACAAACAAAATAAAATAAAAATGAAAGTATGATGGATATAGGAAAAGCCATGAAAGGAAACTGAAATTTTAATAATAATAGCATTTGAGAAATTGACCATACCTATCTTATGTCCAAGAACAAAGAGCGTGTAAAATGCAAACTTATAATTCTTTTAGAGTTTAAGTTTGATATTTCTGAAATATACTTGATTCTGGTGTTGATATGTATTCGAAAATATGTGCTGGAAAAAGTAGAAAATGTTGTTCTGAAAATATTTATTACTACTGAATAGAGAGTAAATGCTGTTATGATAGTGGACTTACTGAAATTAAGGAGGGTTGGAGTGGATGGATAAAACCTATTTAAGTATAAATATAGTCCATAAGGTCTTATCTAGGTAACAGCAATAAATTCTGTTTGTTATAAAAAAAACAGAAGAATATTTTCTTTCAGGTTTAAGAGCAGATTAGTTGTTGTTGCAGTAAGGTTTGTGGCTCATTTATCAATAGCAAATATGATTTCAGTTATAATCAAATGCCCATTGTAAGCTTCATTTAGTACATTAGCAATCTGGTTACATGTAAACTGATTAGAATGGGATGAGTCACAGGAACATGAATATCGTAGGTGTTGACATAGTATCTTGGAGGATTAAAGATATTATTATCCCCTCATATGTGGTAGCGTCTGGTAGTAATAACATTATCATCTCCTCATGTATAAAAGCTATAAAAGAACCTTCATAAATATAGCTAACATACACCTTTACAAGACGCATTAGTGTAAACGTGAGCAAGTCACACTGTAAGGAAGTCAGTTATGACTTGGTAATAATTCTTTCCTGAGGCCCCTAAGAAAGGTATGTTGTCTTTCTTTCCAGAAACAGTGTAACATTATGCATCATGGTTGAATAAGATGTATAACAGTTATACACACTTAGCTAGCTGACAGACAAAGAACCACCAAAGCATACTCTGCCCAGATTTAATATCAATAGAACTGAACCACAAAGTATCATTTTCCATATTTCAGTTTATAGAATCTCAGAAGGTTATCTGGTCAGCAGCATTATAAAAATTGCAGTTTTCTGTTATGATGGTGACTCTCGACAAGCCTTGCCTTTTTTGACATGAAACCCTCACACCACAGGCATCCTTTAATACATTGCCTTATATGAGCTGTGCATGTATGCAGACTTCTTTAGTGATCTGCAAAGTGAAGTAAACTCTTGATTGACTTTCACTGGTAGAAAAATAAATACATAAATGCATACATACATAAATAAAAAATAAATAAATAAATAAAACCTTTCCCTGTAATTGATCACTGCAAGAGAAAACAGCTAGTAATTAAATATCCCACTTGTATTTCAGATGCATCCTAGCACTTTTAGTTGTAATTTTTGTATTACTTTTTCTTATGTTTATAAAAATAGATCTGCTACTTAACAAAAGCTTGGCATGAGAACAGGATTGGTATAAACAGATTATCACATGATCAGCACCAGAAAAATTGTATTTTATGGTATGTAGTCTAATGCAGTAATCACCTCTTTTCAAATCCTTCTAACCTGAATAACAAGCCATCTAAAGCTACTGCAACAAGAACACTCTCTACATCAGAATGCAGAAGGAATCGAACATGTTACCGAAAATTACTCCATCTGCTTCTTTGGACAAGTCAGAAATGTGAGGTTTCACCATTAGTTTCAGCAAACTGGTAATTCTTAATACAAACAACATGGCAGCTCAGCATAAACAGTGTTAACATTTTAGCATCACACACCCAAATAACTACAATTCAGAAATCACAATGTATTATACGCTAGGTTACTTGTTAAAAGGGCAACACTACATATTTGACAATGTATACATCTACACAATATATGCAAGCATCTTAGCAGCTTTTTATCACTTATCATTATATCACCCCCATGAGAAAAATCACATTGTCTGAAATTGTGAAGTATGAGTGTGCATGACTATGGCATTATACATTTAACACTCTTGAATGACCATGCAAAAGCATATAATCATTGTGTAAACAAGATAGTGTCAATTACTTTGTCACATGATGAGAGCTATTTGGACAGAAGCTGGAACCAAACTGAGTACCTGTAAAAGGAAAACTCTGAGACATTTTGTTATTTCGCACATTTAAATTCATAACTATCACTAGGCAAAACAGAGTCAACTGGATCAGGAAATGGAACAGTCACACTCAGTTGTGTTGGGTTGGTCAACACATGGTCTCTTACTATGATTTATCAAACTGAAATTATATCATTGCCTGGGAACATTCAGATGAGGTAAATCTGTCATCACTATAGGAACATATTGGCCAGACTTTAATCTGGTTATTCCCAGCTTGTCTTAATTTAGTTGTTTCTCCGGAACACTGCATTCAGGCTGACACTCATTGGGATCTAGTTGGATATATCCTTTATTATGTCAAACTATGGTATCATCTCTACTTTGCACTATGTAGGAATGTGCTTTAGTTGTTTTCTGCACTGTTCTACCTGTCATGTCTCATTTTTCTCTTCCTCCTACGTTAAGACAATAGCTTCACCTGGTTGCAGGACAGGTGTTGTGTGTGTGCAGAATGGTGCCTGTTGTAAAACTTTTTGTTTGTATAAAGCTTTAGCTTCTTGGTCACTGTATTCAGCCTGTATGATACAGAATTGCTCCTGGCTCAAGTTTTGACTCTTTTATTGAGATGTCAGTCTGCATGTGTCTTCCATGCATTGGCTCTGAAGGGCTAAATCAGGTGCCACTAAGTGTAGTAGTTCAATATGATATGAGACCTTTGAGAGGATCTAAATGTTTTAATATCCTTTTGGCTGTTTGTACTGCTCTCTCAGCTTCACTATTTGATTGAGAATAGTGAGGACTTGTAGTATGGGTGAAACCATACTCAGCTAGAAACTTCTGGAAGTCACTGGACATAAACAGTGTACCATTGTTGGTCAGCATTTCATTAGTCAGACCATCATTTGAAAACAGTCTTGAATCTTATTGTTATTTTTTGCTCAGTCATAGTTTGGATTATTTCAATGTTACAAGTGTAATAGTCAACAACAATGAAGCAGTTTTTTCTTTCATGCTCATACAAGCCAACAGTTACCTTTTGCCAAGGACCCTGTGGTAACAACATTAGTGGCTCACATCTGTGTGATGGTTTATGCATAATACAGAACTGACAGAGACTAGATTAGTAATGTGTTGGTTGATTTTTAGCTCCTGCACTGACATATTGGCTTTCTCAGCATTTGATAAGAACTTGATAACCCTCATTTATGTGACGTACCACTTCTGCACTTAGAGTTAGGGATGCTAGCCTCTCTTGATATAGCAGTAAGCCAACATGCTCTTATAACTGCACTCAGACTGTACAGGACTTATGCATAAGCTGTTTGGTTGGTGCTCAGTGGTTTGGCCGTCCATTTACACATGCTGATTATTAACCTGCTATTCTTGATCAGCTTTAACAGTTTGTTTAAGCTTCTCTGGTCTGTTAGTAGTTACAGGTCTTGTCACCACAATGCTCTGTACATAGGCAGCAATATCTTCTCTGGTATTTGATAGGAGCTGGTCATGTACACATTTATGGATACCACATTTGAGAAAGCTAATTGTTTCTCAGGCACTTGTATTGCTTGACACTGAACCTTCTTTGTCACATTAGCAATATTTGCCAGCTTGGTGACACTTTTAGTTGCATGAACTGATTAATGGAGCAAGTGGTGTATAGACAATATGAAGCTGGAAACTCATGAGCTGTACTAGGTATCTGGGGAATATCTTGCGTGTCAGCATTCTGGAGTAACAAGCAACAGGAAGTAACAATATTAATCCATATGGAGTAGAGCAGCACCAAGACCATAGCTACTAGCAGCATGCCTCTCAACCTCTTAGTGCAAGAAATCTGGACAAAACCATAAATAAAAGTGGGAGAAAGGTCCAAAAATAGGGACAAATTTTAAATATTGCTCTTACAATCTTAGAAAGTTGATAGAATAACAGGTTTTCCATTGGCATGAATTTTCTGAAGGGTATAAGGTCTGAAAATGTTTGTCATTATTTTTTAATGTCGGTCTTTAATGATTTGCCACTAATTTGCCAGAAAATCACAATTTTATGAAAAAATGGACCAAAAATATGAGCAAAATCTGGATATTCTGCGAAAATCTGTACGGTTAAGAGGTATGACTCACACCCATGTGTTCAGTGGCATCATTGTATGCTAGCACTGGAAATGTTGTAAGCCTTTCTTTAAATGTTTGAGCTTGAACATGTCCCTAAGACCATGGTACATCTTTTTACAAGTCTATTCCATTAAGCATTGTAGAAAGGACTGGGGAAAAACTTTCCCAAGTAGTTAATCTTGTCTAGGGCTTGTCTCAGCACAGTTAAGCAAGATCCACTCAGCTACTGCTCAGACCTTGCTTGTTTTTATACCTCTAGCACTTCTGTGGGGCCCAACTTACTAAAGCTCTGTTTTACAAAAACATATTCTGTCTTGGATTACCTTTATATTGGAACTTTTGAATGTCTGTAGCATTGCCTCTAACCTTGAATCATGTATTCCCTGTCTAGACCAAATACTATGATGTCATTCATAGCAAAAACAATATCATTCAGACCCTTGAGGAAATCAGTCATCTTATATTGAAACATTTTAGGTGCTGGGGTTATACCAAATGGGAGGCTTTTAAATAAGAACTTTCCATTTGGGATAATGAAGGCTGTTAACTTTTAACTCTTTATCTACAGGCATTTGCTAGAATCCATTGGAAGCATCCAGGGTATAAATAATTTTGCATTAACAAGCTTGGGCGTTATGTCTTCTAGTACTGGTAGTATTAACCTTTCTGTCACAACCGTATCACTGAGATTTTTTGAATCAGTACATGTTCTCTCATAACTATTCGTTCTAATCTCTGTGGCCCTAATTTAGACAGTATAGGAAATGGCACCACTGAGGTTTGGTTAAGGTATATGAAACTGTATTCAGTTTTAGTTTAACCTTTACAGGTTCACAATCAAGCAAGCCACAAACACCAAACCACATCTACACTGATTTAATTTATTCTAGCAGTTAAGACAAACTTGCATTCCACAGCTCTGCTGAAATGATTATTTGTGTAGGGAACATTCAACATGTAAATCCAAAATGTATACTGGTACCCCTTCCACTCAGACATGACTAAAAATGTACTAATGCACTTGAGTAGGTCTGCATGGCTAGGAATTTGAGTCTCTGCTTCATGCAATAGTGGACAGTTTGAGAAACATCTATATGAAGCACATGAGGAACACTGGCCCCAGTATCAAACTTGAAAGTCACTTGAGTTCCATAAATACAAATTTTAACATGCCAGTTTGCTTCATCACCTGACACAGTAGTAAATGAACCCAGGAAAAACATATTTTCGGATATTATTTGTTGTTTCATTTGTATTTTCAAAGACAACTTCTTTAATCCACTTGTTTTACAAACAACAGCAAAACTGTCCAGTCTCTTCTTTTACACCTTCTGCTATGTGCAGGGCACTGCTCTGACCCATTATGGTAATGGTTGCACCTCGTGCATTTGCCAAGCTTACTCTCGTTGCTTCTCAAATAGTCACTTAATCTGAACAGAATTTTGCCATTTATGAAATTTGTCATTAACTTTATATTTTATTTCACAAACATACATAGATTTATAGGTTCACAGGTACTTACTAGGGCTAGATTACTGATCTGTGAAAATCTTTAAAAGCCTAGTCCTGCATCCCATGAAATTTTTAGCCCTTGAAATTTAAGTATGAATAACCCAGAGCCAGGCAGAACATTTACATTTTATCCCTCTTCATACGGTATAAGGCTGCCAAACCAGGGATGAATTTTTAGCTTCCCATCCATTCATCCATATTACATTTGACTAAAGTTAGGGAAGTAATTAGCATTATGTGGAGTGGAAGATGATTGCAAAGAAGTGGGCTCCTCTGTAATACATCTCTGTTCCTCCAATGTGTTCTTTTTATGTTGCAGAAGAGATTAAGATCTCTTGATTGAGTGTTAATGCCACCATTAGACTTGCAGATGTTCTGCAGAACTGGTATAACGGGTTGTGTTGTGACTCTCTTATTGAGGCAAAGATTGCCCCTCAGTAGCCTATATGATATTGAGAAGAGGGACAAGACTTTGAGACAGTCAGTCCAGTTTTTATAATTTAGGCCCTTGATATTTTTTGGCGAGAAAGCTCTGTGGTCATTCAAATGTATTACGTGTTTGGACAAGTACATACTGAAAGGGACATTATACTCAGTAATTTCTTTGTAAGTAATGAAAACAGTGGACTGATGACATTCCTGGACCTAGATGCCATACTCTTACAAATATACTGTGCAATGAAAAAAATGAAAAAAAGAAAAATTGATACATGGTGATCAAAGGACAGTTTGTTGTCCACATAAGTTCCCAGGTCCTTAATTACTGGATTAATTTTCAGGAATGTGTTGTTGATGTGATAGTTACAGGGAACATCATGCTTGCCAAAGGAGACTGTTATACATGTTTTGGCAATTAGTTTTAGTCTATGATTATGACACCATCTATTTGTCTGGGAAGAGCCCTCCTGTAGGATCCTGGTGTTTTCTTGTGAGTTTGTGATGGCATCAAGTTTATAGTCATCTGCAAACCTCTGTAGTTTCTCAAGCTGTTGCAATGCTGAATGTTCCATTATACCTAATGATTGGTCAGATGAAAGCTGAGTACAGGCAAACAATGGCCTCCTTGGACCTACAAACCATGCTGTTGCTTACACGTTTCTCACCACAGTAGACATGTGGTGGTCAAAGGTCATGTTACTGTCCACATGCATTCTGTGATCTCTGACCACTGGTTTTACTTTTAGGGATGTATTATCAATACTATAATTTCCAGGGTGTCCATCTTTCAAAATGTGCTATTATGCATTTTTAGCTTTCAGTTTTAGTCCGTGGCTCTGGCATCAGTTGTTTGTCTGCATCGAGGCTGTCTTGAAGGATATTTGTATCTTTAGGGAAATTCATTAACCACACCTAATTTGCAGTCATCTGTAAATTTGGTCATCTAGTGGCCCTTGATATTTATTTTGATTTCAGAAAAGTAGATACAAAAAAGGAGAGCTCAAGCACTGATCCCTGTGGGACCTCTTTAGTGACTGGCTTCTTTGTGGAGGTGGATTCCCCTATCCTAACTTCTTGTGTCCTATCAATAATGCAGCTGGCTGTCCATTGGGTGACATATGGGTTTATGCCTATTTTTGTTTGTTTATCTACAATGACTGAGTGAGGTATTGTGTCAGATACCTTGGCCAGGTTGAGGTAGGCTGTTTTGCCCTTGTCCATAGGTTTCCTATGTCATTGTTTTATAAGAGCTAAGATAATTCTTTCCATGCCCTTGCATATGATACTAGTCACACTTATGGCTCTGTAATTTCCCAGGTCCACAGAAGACACATCTTTGTGAAAAATGAAAGCCATTATAGTCCTCCATTCATTTGGCACAGAGCCAGTATGGAGGCTATGGTTAAATAAAGATTCTAGTGTGCCTGACAGGTCATGCTTCATGTTATTCAGGAGGTATCCTGGGATATTATCAGGGTCCATCAAAGCAGTGTTCTTGGCCTTAGAGAGTATTGTGAGGATCTGCTGCCTAGTGATAGTTGATGGAGAAATGGTGGAGTGTATTTTATGGGGGTGATGGGGGTGTCAGAGGGGTAAAACTAGAGCTAAATTTATTGGTCAGCAGATTTACTACATCCTGTTGCTCTGTATAGGTGAGTCCATTAAACGTTAGTTTAGCACACTGTTGAGTGTTGCCTTTAAGGTTGCTAATTGAAGAAAGCCTTATGGTTTTCCTCAGCTTAGGAGGCTATTTTATCTCAAACGGAGCTTTTGTTGACTTGATAGTCCCATGTGTTGTTTGGATTGATGAGGGAATTTATACCGTACTGGGCAATGCCCTTCCTGCATTTGGAAATAATTTTCTTCCTTTTGTAATACAACCAAATTATACTGGGATTCCACCAGAGTAGCTTGTTTTTGGAGGTTGTCCTAGGTTTTCTTCAAGTAGGTATAGCTATCTGTATACAGCTATTTACGTGATTGTACATGGTTTCTGTGAACAATTCCACATAGGCAGGTATGTTCTCAGAGTTTGGGGAGAGCTTGGAATTTTGCTAGACTGTTGCTTAGTAGGAGGTAGTTAATCTTGGAATATTTTTAAATGTCATCATCTTAATATTTATTTCAAAGGACACAGCTTTGTGGTCTGACCTAACCAATGAGAACTTTACAGTAGGGGGAGTGCATCACTCTCCAAAGTTTTTATTGACTAGGTCAAGAATACTTAACCAGATTACACAGGAAGAATCTACCCTTAACAAAACTGAACTGTCCTGGGTCAAGAGTTTGTAAGTTACCTATGTCCTTTTTTTATTTCCTTAATGATCCTCTCCATAGCTTTACAGATGAGGCTGGTCAGACTGTTAAGTTGGTAATTATCTGTGTCTTTTTCCTTATGTAAATTATCATTTCACTGTTTTACTAATTTTGCCTCTTTTGTGATTTCTGTTACTTTTTCTGAGGTTAGATTAACTTCAGACTGTAGCTTCTGAGACCCTTCTTCATTAGCCAGCCCAATCACAATTCTGTCTCTTTTTGAACATCTTTTATGACATTAACCTCACAATTTTCTGCCAGTTTATATAGTCACCTTGCAAATGCTTCATCATATTCACCATATGCTTGTGCACATCTGTGAAAACATGTGTTTCCATCTATTATGTTTGTTTTTAAATAAAATATTTAATGAGTTTGCTAATCGTTGACTTATATCAGTACCATATAGGGCCTTTCTGAAGCCTGGAAAACAGCTATTGCAATGTCATTACACAAGATTGTCCCAGACATGAACTGTGGTCACTATAGACCCATACATCTCAGGAGGCTCATATGTAAAACTATGGTGCCCATTATCTCAGACTTCATTAATCTGAACCTTGAAAATCTCTTAACCTTGGACCCTCATCAATTTGGCTTTATCAAAGGAAGGTCCTGCTTCTTTAACCTTATTATTATTGAAAAAAGTAATTAAAGCAGTATATACTGCTTATGCAGTGCATACAGCATATCTGGATCTTGCCAAGGCCTTTGACATTATTCCCCATGCAGGCTTTATTGAGAGACTTGTAAATCTGAATATAAATCCTTACACTGTGCAATGGATAGCTCACTGGTTGTCTGACACAGCACATGTGGTTAGAGTAGCAGGTGCCACTTCTAAAAGCAAAACAGTTACCAGTGATGTACTGCAGGGCTCAGTTCTGGGACCTCTCCTATTTGGTATATATTTCCCTGACCTTTTCTCCAGCACTCCTGACCTATGGTTAACTAAGTTTGCAGATGACTGTAAACTAGGTGCTGTTATTCGACCTTCAACTAACTCCCAACTGCTTCAGCATGGCTTAGACCATGTTAATAACTGGTGCAAGGACAACAGTATTACATTAAATGTAAAAAATTTAGCATAGTTCATTTCAGTAAACAAAATACTTTTATTGCCTCCAATCAGGCACTGTTGTAAGGGATTTAGGTACTCCTGTTGATAATTCCTTATCATTTGACCATCATGTCAACACTAGATCCAAAGAAGTCATAATTCCCCTAAGTCATAATTCCCCTTTGCTCATACCTTATAAAACTCATTATTGAATATAATGCACCTTTTGGAATGTGTTTATCTAAACACATCACACAAATTGAGAGACATCAGAGATTCATATCTAAAAAGATCAGTGGCCTCCAAAATCTTAGTTGTCAGGAGACACTGGCAGCCTTTTCTCTGTACTCAGTCTCTTACAGACTCCTTCGGATAGATCTGTGCTTACCTTTTCATGCTATGAAAGATCTAACCATATTTGACCTTGCAGAACTAAGGGTACATCACATACTCAATTCAAGGAATTAAACCTTTATATGCAGATAAACAAGGCACATTAGAGTGACAGATTCATATCCCAGCATATCTCTCACCTCTGGAACAAACTTCTACTACACGTCAAGCACGATAACAGTCTTGTCACCTTCGAGGTAAACCTTGATAATTGGATGATCAGCCTCATATTCTTTCCTGGTCTACCTTGTCTTACCCTCCTTGAGGCTAGAATGAAATTTTGAATAGGGATTTTTTTGGCTAGGCTTGAAATGGCCTGCAGACTTATTCTCTAGTACTTACCTATGAACCTATATGTAACACACTGGCCCTCTGTAAATAAAAAGTAACTGGATATAGCCTCAACCTCTCAGATCATAGTATATAGAAACATGATTTTGTTCTGTGTGGACAAAGTTAAATTCATTGGGGATCAGAATCCATGAACTGGATTCTCCCAAGCCCCTCCCCACCCCCTGAACTTATATATACCAACTCCATCATCAAAGCAACTCGAAGAAGGGAGAAATTCCCCATTAAAAGCACAACTCACCAGCAATGATTTCCTAAGGAGGAACTCTAATCCTTCTCTGGTTGAATTTCAGGCAAATGTTGCTCAAATACTCAATCTTTGTCCACCTATACGTTACCCTCAGAAATATTTTTACCTAGAATTTTTTTCTGTTTCTTTATCTGATTTTATTGCTGAATGAAATTGTATGAATCTCTTTCAATAGGCAGGCCAGGAAAAAGTATTTCAAGATGTCAAGTATCTCAGATAAGTTAAATTTCATCACAGAAGAAAAAGAAATTATTTTTTTTCTGGGATTAACAGTTTGAATTTAATAAAATGAGGACTTGGTGAGGAAAACAATGTTTTTGGTGAAAGTATTCAATTCTGAGCTTTTAGAATCACTTAAGATGGTCTGGTGCAGTTTAAAAACTATTAAGACATTTTTCTTTTGTTTTCATTCATTAGGAAAATCCTTATTCTGACACAGTCTACTTCATTGATCAAGTCAGAAATGCCAGGATTCATCTTTAGTTTTAGCAAAAAGATAACTCATTACAAACACTATGGCAGATCAGCATAAATGATATTACTGTGATTTCCCCTATTAGTAAATGCATTAAGGCATTTAATGAGTCAAATGCCACGTTCTTTTTTTCAACTTGTCTATACTTATTTAATTGGTTTATTTTTAATAAAAAGATTCAGAAACTTTTTATTAAACTGCAGCCCAAATAAATGTAGCATTTTCTACCATAATGTTACCTTTGGAGTAATGTGTGTTGCGTCCATGCACTTTAGCAATGCACCTTTGCGCATGTATAGTGGTGTGTTGATTAAAGTCTATAGGCACAACACACTGCTTCATGCCAGCAAGGTTAAAGTTTACTGTTTATTTATCTTATTTTTCCTTTATTGACTAGGTTAGTCCCATTAGGTACAAGCTTCTTTTCAGGGAAGACCCAAGGCGGTATTTATACTGCTTTTCCTCAGTGATATCAGTGTGCAAAAAATTGACTTTTTATGATGCTTTTCACTTGTGAAGTGAAGTAAAAATGTTCTCTGATGGACAGAGGTGCTATTCTATAGTTTTTTTCACAACATGCCATGGTGCAAAAGTAAGATAAAAAAACAATGAAAAATCACTCTCTAACACTTTAGCATCTGCCATCCAACTGATTACAGAGGTTGTGCATTATAGTCAAAATTACTTCAGACTTAAAATGGCAATGGCAGTATCTACATATAAAGGAGTTGCTGTTCAGTCCCATTCCACACAAAAAAAGATATCGTCAATATAACGTTTGTATAGCTGGGTGAGGTGATAACCTGGCAGATGTAGTGTGTCTAGCTCCCATTCACTCAAAAACAGATTAGCAAAAGCTGAGGCCATTTTAGATCCCATAGCAACACCACATACTTGTCAATAAATTACCTTGTTGAAATGAAAAAAAAATTTCTGTAAAACTAAAGCCATAAGTTGGTAAAGGGTATCTATTTTCTTCTTCAGGAACTTGGCAAACCTATAAAGAAAGTGTTTAAATTAGTTACGACCTTCATTGTGAGCTGTACTGGTGTATAGAGCAACTACATCTAAAGTGACCAAAATGCTGTTGGAAAAATCGAAGTCAGCTAAAAACAGTTCATTCAGAAAGTCCCATGAGTCCCTCATGAAAAATGGGCTGGCTTGAGCAGCAGAATTCTAAATGTAATCAATGTATTGTGAGATGCTTTCAGTTTTGGTGCACTTGTTAGACACTATCAGTCTGAAGGATGAGTCTAACACATTTTTATGAACTTTGGGGATCACAAATAACTTTGCCAGTCTGGGGTAGGGGGTGTTCTTCAACAAAAATTCTTCAGAGGTTATAAGGTGATTACTCTTTAAAGTATTAAGAACATTGTCAATGTAGGCAAACTGCTTATAAACTAAGTCTATAAAAACCTGTTCATAGAAATCATCGTCTTTTAAGGTGGCTTCAATTTTGTCAATGTATTTAAGTTGTTGCATGAGTACAATGCTTGTGCCCTTGTCTGCTTTCATTATTCTGAGATTGTTGTCTTTATAAAGATCATGAAGGGCAGATTTCTCAGAAGCACTAAGATTAAACCACTTGTGTGAATTATGTGCACTAAGAACTTTCCTGAAATCAGTGTCACAAACCCTTAAAAACGAAGATAAGATGTTATGCAAAGGAGGGTTAAATAAACTTTTCTTTTTCAAAACAGACATATCTAACTTGTTTCTGTGAACTACTGAGGAACTGGAAACAGCAGAAGACTTAGTGGACAAACCATCAGTTTCATTGTCATTATCATTAAAAAGAGCTTTTAAATTCAGTTTACGGGTAGACAGTCTCAGTTCTAACAATAAATCTGATAAACTAGCTCTTTGAGATGGAATGAAAGTAAACCCTTTACTAAGAACACTTAAGTGGTCTACATTAAGAATTTTGTCAGACAAATGAAATACTGGTGAAACTCTAGTAGCTCGAGAACCTTTAGAGGCTAGATGAGCATCTTGGCTATTGGCTAAACAAGAACTGGTAGTAGCCAAAACAGAAGAACTGCTAACAAAGTCTAAGGAATGACTCATTTGTAGCTGCTCCTTGTGCGAATATGCCTTGGTGGAATAGACATGATCCTTTTCCCTCTGCCTTTTCCTCTCCCCATAGTGCTTCTCGTATCTGACCTTCTATGAGTGATCTGAATAGGAGTCAGTGTGGCTGACATTAAAAAAGGATGAGTAAAATCAGGTGGGAAAGTGGAGGGGGCTGAACAGACTGGCCTTGCTGATAAACATTGTCAGACCTAAGAGAAACATTTTCAAATCTAAGAGATGGGAAATCATGTGGGTCTAAAAAGGAGTTACTCTTATTAGACCTGTTACGTACAGTCCTATTGACTTCAGAGTTTGAAGGCTGAGTACTCTGGTGCTGAAATCCCTGGTGCTGAAATCTCTGGTGCTGAAATGGCATCTGATGAGAATCACTGAAGCCCTGCTGTTTACCTGCACAAATGGGATAAGCTAAATTCGTACTGTACAGTCGCAAATCCCTGTCTAACCTTTGCTTTTTCTTATAAAAAACAGTAGCAACATGTCTGGTGATTTTAGGAGAAATAGAGTCATAAAGATGCTTATACATGCTGAATTGTGGATGTTGAGTGATGGAGGAGTTTAACTCTGTGATATCAACCTTTAACTCATTTAGTTTATTAGTGTTATCAGACACCAATACCTTTAAGGCATTTAATCCTGCTTCGTTGTAAACATGACATAAGTTCCTGTGTAGATCAGAATTAACAGTGGTTCTGTTGGGAAATTTGTTGAAACGCAGCCCCTTAGCACTATACTGTGTTGAATGCAAACTTTCAAATAATGGTTGTCTAGTTCTATACTTTTGAAAGTTAAAAGAAGTTTTTCCAACTTAAAAATCCAAGGCTTACATTCAGAAACGTTGTTCTGTCTAGAAATGGAAGCAGGCTCTTGACTGTGGTAGTAAACTGACCCTAAATCAGTAGAGAAAGGATTATTCTCACTGTCACTTGTTAGAAAATGCAGTGAATCATTAATTAAAGTCAAAGCATTCCTCGGAGTACAAGCAGGGCTGGAAAATCCTGAAGCAACCGTTGAGGGAACAGTAAACATTCCCACGTTATGCTCAAGATGAAAAGTACCAGGATTAGAGTTAAAGGCAACTGTAAATTAATTTTCATTAATTAAATCACTGTAAGAAAGGCCAGTAGTAACACAGTTTAATGTGCTCTTAGCTCTCAAAGCTTCTGTAGTAGATGCTGTGTCAGGGACCACTTGTGCAATCAATTGAATATGGTTGGCATCATTAATATTAGAAGCGTGTGCTGGTTCAAATGTCAGTAGTAACACCAATAGGAGAAGAAGTAGGAACTGACCTTGTAGAAGACACAGATGTGTTAGACACTGATGCAGTGACAGAAGCGCTCGTAACTGTCATTAGAGCTTCCTTGTATATCATCGCAGAGGTAGGGTGAGCAGCATACTCCTGGACATGGCTGCTAGAGGTACGAGCTCCATTCAATAAAGTGACAGATGTAGTGTGAGTGGCACAATCCTGGATATTGCTGCTGGAGGCTACAGCTGCATTATCTTGATTGCTGATTAAGTTGCAGTAACGGATTAGCAAATCCTGTATCCTGTCGTTCTTTTCTTCTAAAGTCTGAATTAAATTCAGTAAGGTAGTAGGGATAGGATGTGTGGACGCTTTTAATAAGTTGGGGCTCATGTCAATGGAGCCTAATTCAGCAGAGGGTGGCAGATCCATCACAAATAAATGGCAGATAAATCAGCGAAAATACTAATGCAAATAAAAACCAACAATCACCAGAAGAAAATACTAAATACTGAAAACACTTCTGAAAATTAAACTGGAGCGAAAAAAAAAATCACTCAAATAAAATAAAATAAAATAAATTCAAGCCCTCTGATGTGTTAATAAGCTTTCTTTCCTTTAATGTGACATAATATAATGATATCTCTACATATACATAATATATACAAGAATTGTAGCTGCTTTATATCCTTAATATTACAAAACAAAGATATTAGTGTTATTATAGCTGTAGGTGTGTTTTTTGGTTTACGTCTTTGTTTTAACGGAAGCAAGCGACTGAAACTTTCTGCCATCTAATATTTCACAGATACATGTAATGTGCCTTTCGTTCTGTAAATTAAAAATGCAGCAACCTTTTGAAATACTAGTTTTGCTTATTCTACTATTTATGCACTTTTACAAACATGATCAGTGCTATGCCTTATTATTGTACAGTAGGCTCACTGTCAGTGTCCTCCTTACACAATTAGCCTGCACTTTTCCTCTGTATTTTGTTTGTCGGTGGCCCAGTGGCCATCTTCTGCTGTTCAAGGTCATAGTTAAGTGTTTTCAGCCCATAATGTCATTCACTGTAACCAGAAGCAGAAATCAGTGTAAATAAGAAACAAGGGTACATTCATTGAGCAGATGCACCAGAATCATCTCCTGCAGGGAAGGGAAGAGCCATCCAGAAATGACAATTTTCAAAGTTCCTGTTTCTTTTCTTTTCTTTTTTTTTACTGGTAGAAGTTGTTCATGACATCATATCTGCATAGAAATGCACTTATGCACTTGTAATCCACGTATACAGGATTCGATGTAGCTGATGTCCTGTGGTACTTATGTCAATATATTTGCATAATGCGTGCTGTCATGAACCAGTAATTACTCATTCAATGCCCCAGATGTGCTGTATCATAATTGAATCTCCCCACCAACACACACACTTACAGACACACAGACACGCACATTAACTAACTGAATGACTAAATAAATGTGAATATTATTCATTTGCAACAACAGAAACAGCATGTGCAATATTTATCTAGAATAGATTCTGACATTTATTTGGATTATTATTTCACGGTGGAGTGTGTACTTTAAATTATTTCTATCTCACAACAAAGAAGAAACCAGTGTTAATTTAAATTACAAGAGTATTGGGATCTGAATTTCAGAAGCTTATTTATAGATTGAAAACAGCAAGTGCCTAGCTGCATTTGGATTAAACACACATGGGGAGTAGGATGTGCTTTTCTGCTTGCAGTATTAAACAATCAGGGAGTAGTTTACAGACATGGTAATTAGTGTATAGTGCCAATGTGCTGGGAAGCCAACACATGATTCATATACAATGGATGACAAATACTAGATAGGGCAGTATTGCTCTGAACCAAGCCTCCTGCAAATTCATGACATGCTGTTACTGAATTCATAGGTACCAAGGCTGTGCATTAAGATTTCACTACAGTACAGTTCCAGGCATCTATTAACCAACCTTATGCCCTTAACATCTGCAAAACGCCTCTGCAGTTGTCAGGCATACCCTGAAAACACACAGAGCTATGTTCACACAGAGGTATGTAGCTATTATTACGTTGACAGGTGTCGTGTGTTACAGGTGAGGTGGCTGCCTGTTTGAAAGATTTATCACTAGCCCTTCATGGAAAAATGATACTGTTATTTTCAAGGCCTTAATATTAAATGTCGAGTACCAGTTACTCAACAGGCAACACACTTGTCATTGATGCTGGAATATCAGAGGACTGAGGGCTATTTTTCCATACCAAGTAATTGAATTTATTTTTAAATACTAACACTGCAGTGTGGCATAAGGAGGTGTTTTATACCTTGGTGTGCTGTCATTCATTTGAGATGTTAAACTGAGGTTTCATTTGCCTATAGTGCTGGTAGCTCTGGTTGATGTGAAAGATCCCACAGCACTTACTGAAAAGAGTAAGGATTCTTTCCTTCAAAAGATAAACAGTCAATAAAATAAGAAATATTGTTTTAATATGAATCAATAAAAGATAATTGTCACAGTAAGTATAAAAGGATAACTAGTTTTAATCATAAAAACATACATGAAAACTTTCTAAAAGAGTAGGGGGGTTCTTATGGTGCGTTCTCAAAATTTTCTTCAAGTAATTTATTTGAAGTCTTCTGAAAGATTTACTCACCCCTTACAATAACTGGCTCTGGGAAATTGAGTACAATACCCGTCTGGAAGAAACAAAGAAAAAGTAACCACTGACATTCAATATATTTCTATTAGAATTCATTGTGTATGTCACATCACACTTACAGGGCATGTTAAGTTAAAAATGTTGATAGAAAACAACCAGTAGTAGATACATAAGCCATTTTAACACCGGTCACTAGTATAGGCCTCAGACAGGAGGTGGCAAAGGTGCAAACTTCTTTCCTGAATAATTACATAGAAAATCTAATGAAGTATCTAGCTGATCAGCAGGGATGAGCAGACCAGAATCAGGAAGTGTAATCATTCAATGCATGACTGCCTGAGGGAACCAGTGAGAGCAGTGTGATCATTTATCAGCAACTTAGTTCCCTCTATGTTCCCTTTCTTAACTGCCGCAGGAGATTTTTCCAGTGCTTCTGCTCAAAAAATACACCCCTGTTTCTTATTTGCACTGCTTTCAGCTTGTAGTTACAGTGAATGACATTACTGGCCAAAAACACTTAAATCTGACTTTGAGCAGCAGAAGATGACCACTAAAACAGAGACAAAAAATTTGTTAGGAACAACAAATATCTTAAAATGAGTGAAACATTAGCAACAAATGGATGCTGGTTATGCTGCTGGCACCAACTAAAAAACATTTTCCATTTGCTAATATATGACTTTCTTGTAACAGCCTTTCTTGCCTCCATTAATGCCTGCTATACATTCTTAGTAAACAGGCACCTAAAACGTTTTAAGACTCTATCAATTAGGCTGTCAGTTGAAGTTGTTTGGGGTAAAAATGCATCAAACACCTCTGTTCTTGTAGGAGTAGTTCCAGTCTGTGAGTAAGCTAATGGTAATTGCCTTTGACCAATTCTAAAAGAAGGGAGAACCAGAGTTATTTGACCCAGAAGGGAGTCATTACAATCATCTTGGGGGATTCATTCTGAATCTTCAGAAGTACCCTGGATATCAGTGGAAAGGATGGAAAAGCATGCAGATATACTCCTGTCCAAGAAAAAGAAAAAGAAAAAAACATCTGTCTTCCATGCCTTCTTGCATGGAGTCATGGAGCAGAATTTTGCCAGCTGATTGTTCAGAGAGGAGGCAAAAAAGTCTACTTGAAGAACTCCCCACAGATTCATCTAGTTATGGAAGACCTCTAGTCTAAATTCTATTCATGTGGGTCTGCCTTTGTCCTGCTCAACTTACCTGCTTGTGAATGTAAGATGCCTATAGAGAGAGGGACTGTGCTATAAACCTATATCCCTAGATAACAAAGCTAGTCTGCATAGGAGGTAAGACCTGATTCCTCCCATGCTTGTTTATGCACCATATCACTGTGGGATTGTCTGTAATAACCTTAAAAGGTCCTGTGGACCAAAGGTGATTCGGAGAGTTGAATGTTTTGATAAGAGCAAGCATCTCTTTTATATTCATGTGCTTGTGTCTATCTATGTTGTCCCAGATACCTTGACCCTGCTTCTTAAAGTCAGAGGCACCTATGGTGGCTAACTGCTTTGGAGCAAGAGGGGAGACCTGGATTCATGGATATTTGTTGTCTCCACCAAATGATTTCTCTTCTGACAAATCCCAGAATTGGAATCTGAAAAGAGAATCGGTGCTGATTTTTCTCATGTGAAGTCTTACCAGAGATTTCATAAGAATCATAAATGGCATGAAAACCTTTGAAATGGATGTAAATATAGATTGTTTTCCAGTGAAAGAAGAGATCTTTGTACTGAGATGTTGAACAGACACTCCAGAAACACAATCTTGAGTGATGGAGTCAAAAGAGGCTTTTGAAAATTGCCTTAGGATCACAGTGTGTATATTGATTCCTTATATTTTAACTAATTTTTTGTCATCCTGAAAACTCTACTAGTTTGACACCTACCTTAAGTATGAGCTATCCTCAATCTCCACTTCTGCTATGCATTACTGTGGAGCTCCTCAATATTTTGTTTTAGATCTTCTGCTGTTCTGTCATTATTAATTCTCTATCTTCTGATAATCTCCCACTTCATCCAGTCATCTTTTCTGACTTCAGTTTAGACTGTTTTCCTTCCATTTTCACAATTGAGTTTCCTTGAAAATGTTCTAAACATGAATTTTCTCCTTTTCAAAAATTCTAATTTTTAATTGGAAAAAAAAAATATATATATATATATATATATATATATATATATATATATATATATATATATAGTCTTTGGTCATTAATCAGTGCCAAACAATATTTTTAAAGAGTTGGGTATGTAAAATATGTCAATCAGGACATCATGTTGCTTTGGTGGCTAAGTAATCCATATTATAATTATTTTTGTGAACTATTTGATTCTGGCTACTGGCTTTGCTTAAAACTACCCCAGTGAATACAGGTGAGTGAAGAAGGATGTAGGAGCAAGGCTGGGCAGATATTTAGTAATAATGCTCTCTTGGTACACATATTACCATATTCCTGCTTTGTTTATTACTTCTAGAATAGCATTTTGTGAAGCATACTGTTATTTCACACTAAGAATACATATAACCATGACATACATTTACACACTCCTGCTTATATCAGTTTATTTTCTTTCAACCGTCACAAAAAAATTAGTAATTACCTGACTGCCACTGCCTCCATATAGCAAACTACATTAATACATACTCCCTTCCCATACTCCAATAAGCATTCACATCAGACCCATTTAGGGTTGCCACCTTTTTAAATGTCAAAAGTGGGACATTTTTTGTAGAAAAAGTAAGATGTTGCAGGACAAAACATACCCACAGCCAGTGTAAAGGACAGAACTTCACTTTTTTGCCAGAATAAAGGCTTATTCTTGTAACATTTGAGTTGTTTATTCTATTTCTTATAACATTTAGGTGTTTTAGAAACAAAATGACTGTTTTATGCAACTATTAAAGAAAACTTTGGTAATATATTTTGTCCTAAAATATCAGACATTTGCTATTTTTCAGTTTTCTTTTTTTTGCAGGACACAACTGCCCAAAGAGGGGCCCACAAAGAGGAACATGTAGGAACCTTACACCCATGCCAACTCCCAACTCATATACATCAAAAATATCAAGGTCCCAATATATTATTATTTCTAAATTTTGGTAAAGTTTTTAACCAAATTGTTTAATGAAATCTTGGAAAGTGAGAGGATGCCTAAGGAATGGAGAAAAAGTGTTTTGGTACAGATTTTTAAGAATAAGGGTGATGTGCAGAGCTGTAGTAACTACAGAGGGATTAAATTGATCAGTCACAGCATGAAGTTATGGGAAAGAGTAGTGGAAGCTAGGTTAAGAAGGACGTGATGATTAATGATCAGCAGTATGGTTTCATGCCAGGAAAGAGCACTACAGCTGCGATGTTTGCTCTGAGAGTGTTGATGGCGAAGTACAGAGAAGGTCAGAAGGAGTTGCATTGTGTTTTTGTAGACTTAGAGAAAGTGTCAGAGAAGTATGTAAGAGTGGTACAGGATATGTACGAGGGTAGTGTGACAGCGGTGAGGTTTGTAGTGGGAGTGATGGATGCGTTTAAAGTGGAGGTGGGATTACATGAAGGATCAACTCTGAGCCCTTTCTTATTTGCAATGGTGATGGACAGGTTGACAGATGAGATCAGACAGGAATCCCCGTCGACTATGATGTTTGCAGATGACATTGTTATCTGTAGTGAGAGTAGGGAACAGGTGGTGGAGACCCTGGAGAGATGGAGATATGCTCTAGAGAGAAGAGGAATGAAGGTCAGAAGAACTAAGACATAATATATGTTTGTGAATGAGAGGGAGGATAGAGGAATGGTGTGGATGCAAGGAGTAGAGGTAGCGAAGGTGGATGAGTTTAAATACTTGGGATCAACAGTTCAGAGTAATGGTGAGTGTGGAAGACAGATGAAGAAGAGAGTACAGGCAGGATGGAGTGGGTGGAGAAGGGTGTCAGGAGTGATTTGTGACAGACGAGTACCAGTACGAGTGAAAGGGAAGGTCTACAAAGAGGGTAGTGAGACCAGTTATGTTATATGGGTTGGAGACAGTGGCATTGACAAAAAGGCAGGGGTTTGAGCTGGATGTGGCAGAGTTAAAGATGTTAAGATTTGCACTGGGTGTGATGAGGGTGGACAGGATTAGGGATAAATATATTAGAGGGTCAGCCCAGGTTGGAAGGTTTGGAGACAAAGCCAGAGAGGCAAGATTACATTGGTTTGGATATGTGCTGAGGAGGGATGCTGAGTATATTGGGAAAAAGATGCTAAGGATGAACCTACCAGGTAACAGGAAAAGAGGAAGGCCTAATATAAGGTTTATGGATGTGGTGAGAGAGGACATGCAGGTGGCTGGTGTGACAGAGCAAGATGCAGAGGACAGGAAGAAATGGAAACAGATGATCTGCTGTGGTGACCCCTAACGGGAACAGCCGAAAGAAGATGATGGTGGAAAGTCCAAATTCTCCCCACCACTAGACATTTCAAAACAGTTCTGAAATTTAGTCCCATTAACTTTATACTTCCACTAAGAGGAAACATTGAGCCCAATCCAGGACCAATTATCAATAATGCCTCAGTTCAAACAAATAAACAGTGTCATATTACCTGCTCCCTCTTTAACTCACACAGTTTTAAAAAAAAACAAAATCAACAAAATCAATGCCTTTTCCATACAAACCAATCTTGACATTATAGCTATTACAGAAACATAGTGAAACCTGACACCCCTAGTATTCACCACCTTGTATCAAACTATTCATACTTACAAGATTACAGATGACACAAAAAACCTGGGGGAGGAGCACAAATTCTCTTCAAAGACAACCTTAACCCAACAATCACTGAGCAAACTAACATTAACTCAGAATTGGGTCGTAACTGGATCATTGTAAAAATTTCCAACAAACAACCAAACCCCCCTTGTTATAGTCAATGCATACTGACCAGCCTCACTACCAAAATCTACGCAATCATCCAACAAATATATACCAAAGCTCTCAAAAATTGCAGCTTAATCATTCTTGGAGAATTCAACCTTAATTACTGAGATTGAAAAGTCACTGATATGTCAGAACTCCTGGCCAGTTTAAGTCTTACCAAATTCAGCTCTGAAGCCAGTAGGCAAAGCTTCAGTCCAATAGCCACACCTTGCTAGATCTTATAATAACTAATAATCCTACAGGGATTTGGGTTTTGGACATTTTCATCTTCTTAACAGTATTGGGAACTCTTTCTATGCTTCAGTGTACTTTGCTGAACAAGGTTTGGGCTTCGTTGTTTGATATACTTTGTTTTATGTGACCTATCTTAACAATACTGCTCTCAGGCTGTTTTTTTGTCAGTCAGGAAGTCATTTTCTTCAAGAACTCATTTGTGGAGGTTGGGGTTACACATACTGTATTACGGTTTGAAAATTTTTGGTTCGATATGTCCTCCCTTTTGAGGCCACTCAGCGAGCCATTTTTCCAGGATTTAATTTGGGACATTACAGAGTGGATCACGGTTTCGCTTCTTCATATCTACAATATATTTTTTGTCTTTCATATCAAAATATTTTGACATGGACAAGTTGGCTGCTTGTTTCACATATTATGATCTCAGCCAAGTATATTAATGGCATTGTGCTTGATCAAACTTACATGTTGATGGTTAACTAACATCACAGGTCATTTGGTAGTTGACTGGTCATCAGTTGAGGCAATACATGGTTCGGGATGTTTATCTGGGAATGTGTTTCATAGCAGAAGTTATTTGGACTCATAATTGTTTTCTCTTATATGACTAATGATTTTGGGGTACAGATATATTTCTTGTTATTTTAACATGCATTTCTCAAGTGGTTGCATTGTAATTATCTGGCTATGATACGATCTTTGTATCATAATATTCATGGCATTTAATTCATTTATGGTGATATGTTGGCTAGCCTTATGTTTTTTTCATATAGTATGTGCGAGATTCTTTTGATGCATACATTTAATTTGGTTATATAGGAATGGTTTTATAGGAGTGGACATTTATATTGGGCCGAGTATCCCTTGTGTCTCTCAAATATACTTAGGAACATTTTTTGTTTTACATATGAGAACATAGCATTGTGTAGATATTCTATATGTTCTTACATATGTCTATATTGCATGAATGAGTGATTGCAAACTGGGTTCACAGTATCTTTAGGATGCAAGGGCTATGACTGTTCTCTCTTAACTATTTGTTTACAGTGGATTTAATCATTGTAGTTTAGTAGGTGTGAACCTAGCATTGCATTGATGGTTTTCTTGGTGTGAACCCTAATTTATTTTTGGAAGGAGCCTCTCCATATCTAAATGCACTGGCTATTATTGTTCCCTTTAATTGGACTTAAAAATTTGTGTTTCACATGGTGTCTGGACTCAATAAAAATCTATATGGAGATGTTGATTGGATATAGGCATTGATCTTGCACATCTATATGATATCAATCATACAGTTAGCTATTCACTTTGTATTCTTTCTGTTTGCCGTGGTTTTCATTACATTTATTACTGGTTTTGTCACCACTTTAGCACTTTTTGTATCACACCTATTAGTCAGATTAGTTATACTTACTTG
The DNA here is from genome assembly GCF_019279795.1 of Protopterus annectens. Lineage (NCBI taxonomy): Eukaryota > Metazoa > Chordata > Ceratodontiformes > Protopteridae > Protopterus > Protopterus annectens. The sequence continues at coordinate 413,513,845 of NC_056726.1, read as the reverse complement.
GGTATTGACAATTCTTATTTTGTGAGCCTGCTTTTTTACCATTAATACACTAAGTTGGTCCCAAAAGGGTTTATACACATATTTGCCCTATGGATCTTAATAAGTTCTTATTAGGCTTTTTGGCAGATAGGGACGATTTGGGGGTGTTTGGACTAGGACCAAAGGCTGGTACAAATTAAGCTATTGATATGCAGCAACCTGACAGTACTTGTACTCTCCCATTTGAGAAACTAACTAAGAGTATGAAAACATTATGGACGAATGTCTGGCACCTTACACTCTTTAAGGCATATCAGGCCAAAGGTATTTGCTCTAGAGGCCTCAGGGTAAGAATCCAACCACTAGTTGCTAACATTGATGATGATTTAGTTGAACAGTGGACTTTTGCCCAACAAAAAGCCTCCATGGAGTTTGTAGCGGTATTAAGTTCATATTATGATAGATCTATTGATCTATACATATCAGAAGTTGCCAGCAGCTGTGAGGAGACCAAAAAGTGTGAGGGCCAACCATGTTACATGACATGCTTAAATCAACTGAATTAGGAACTACTTAGCTTGGAAAAACAACTAAAGGACAAGAAAATGCATAAATTTAACAGAGATCTGGCTGAATACCAAAGGGGTAAACCCTTTGGGGCAACCAAAAATGTTAAATTTGAAAATTTGAATAAGAAACCCTTCAAGAGAAAAAGACCTATGTCTATTCTCAAGAAACATAGAACCCCTACTAGTGGCACATCAGGGGGCAAAACGTCCTCTGCCATGGATGTGGACATAGAACACACTCCAGAGTCCCTGGTTTCTAAATGCAGGAATTCAGTTAACCCTTTAGGGGCAGGATCTGCAGGGGAGGGGAAAAACATAGTAAACAATGTAGAGACTTTATTAAAAATCATGATACAGAAATAAATACAACTGAAAATGTATTAAATATTTCATCCACACCTTTATCTCAGGTGGAATTACAATTGCTGAATAAAGGGCTTAATTTTGTATCTGTTTTTTTTTTTTTTTTTTTTTTTTCTGGAGGATTCTTTTGCAGAAGATGCCGTATCTTTTTGTCATTTATTAAATTTGAAATTACATTTTGATTCTGTGCCATCTCATGTGGATGATAATACATTTAAATTTCACAAATCTAATTTTATGCCTCCCATGCATCATAATATTAATATGTTGCAAAATAGTGTTCTCAAAGATCTATATTTCCATTTCAGGCAATCTCATATTCTATGTAATAATCACTTAAAGGTTGAACAACAGGTAATTACTGATCTTCAAAACAACAGAAATGTGGTCATTTTACCGGCTGACAAAGGTGGAGCGGTGGTAGTTATGGATTGGGTCAAATATCACGAGGAAGTGGAAAGACAACTTAATGACAGTTGATACTACATGTATATGCCTATGGACCCTAGTTCCAGATTCAAAAAACAAAATGAACGATTCCTATTAGAAGCCAAAGAAGAAGGAATCATTGTGGACTCAGATTTTCATCATCTTACTGTACCTGATCCTAGTAATCAATATTTATACATACTACCCAAAATACATAAAAATTTACATGATCCAACAGGTAGGCCAATTGTATCAGGTAAGGGTTCAATCACTGAACCATCATCTCAGTTTCTGACCAAACATCTTAAACCTTTGCTGAAATGGGTCAAACTTCATATTCAGGACACTACACAGTTTTTACACATCATTTCAGATACTCAACTAGAGCCGGGATGGCTGTTCTGTACCTTGGACGTAACAGCGTTATATACCAATATTCCACATTGGGCAGGGCTACAATCTTTAGAATATTGGTTATATAGAACAGACCTATATCCACCAGGTTTCATCACAATTTTTGGTTTGCTTAGCTGAACATGTATTGACCAAAATACTTTTTACTATCAGGGAAAGTGTTTTTGGCAGGTACAGGATACAGCCATGGGAGCGTCATTTGCCCCGATTTATGAAGACTGGTTTATGTCCTTCTTTGAGGAACAAATGATCTATGATTCCAACCATGATATATACTTAGATGAAATTAATATATGGAGACTTATTTAGATGATTGTTGGATGGTGTGGAGGGCAGATACCAAATATCTTAAGGAATTTGTTGAATATCTGAACAGCAATAAGTGGGGTTTGGAATTTACAGTTAATTATCATTTACAACAAATTACTTTTCTGGATGTTTTAGTCACAAGAAATATTGACCATACTCTGGATATCCAGGTTTATCACAAATACCCTCAATACAATTCATTACTGCATGCAATTAGTTTCCACCCTCCACACATCACACGCAATATCCCTAAATCCCAATTTCTCCGTATCAGGCGTATTTGCTCAAACTCGGATAATTATGAGCGTTACAAATAGGATCTGGTGAGAATGTTCAAAAGAAGGGGTTATACATCTGGCAATATCCTTATTGCCAGTAATTGGGCATCTACACTAGATAGGAATGATTTATTAACCTATCAAAATAGAGAACACTTAGGGACTCCGGACATGTGGTTGGTTAATGCATATGGGCGAAACACCAACATATTATTAGATTGTGTTAAACGACACTGGAATATATTACTTGTGGACCACAGATTATCTGATATTCTTAAAGACAAATGTTTGTTTTCATTTCGTAGGGACAAAACTTTGGGCTCACATTTCAGTCATTACAAACAGTGGTTGGAACCAACCAAGCAAAAACCACAACGTACACTCACAGGGGACCTTTTGCATGGGTTTTTCCCTTGTGGACATTGTGCACATTGCCCCAAAGTTGTAAAATCAAAACACTTTACCAGAAGAAACATGGCGACTGTATCTGATATAAAATTTTTAGTCAGTTGTGGGTCTGACTGAGTCATTTATCTTGCCACATGTTCCTGTTCAGCCTTCTATATTGGACAGACGTCCAGACAATTAAGACTACATAAATTTGAACATACCAGTGATATCAGAAATAAAAGACCATCCAATGCTTTGTACAAACATACACTTATACATACTACAGCCATTTTTATATTTACTATTACTGACAGAATTTTTGGAGATAGAATCAACAAAACGGGTTGGCATTCAATAGTAAATAATAAGGAAAGGAAGTGGATAATTAAGTTGGGTGGTTTATTTCCACCAGGATTAAATTATCAGTTATGATGAACCAATGAGAAAGGGTTTTGCTGAGAATATGTTGTATAAAAGGGCATTTGCATTTTGTGTTTCATGGCTTACACTGAGGAAGGCTTTGTTATAGCCAAAAACGGTCTGTTTATTGTGCCTGATTTATATTAAACTATTATTAACAGACACCACATTGTGCTGGCCTGCTGTTTTTCTGGAATTGGACTGTTCCTTTTAGGGCCATTGCACTTGCTGTACTTGCGAGAGTGTGCCTGTCTTGGACTCATATACTTGCCATAATAGACCCCAATGAAGCAGCGAAGAACCTTACAAATATCTTACTGCACTTGCAAAACAAATTATTTCCCTTAGTACAAAGACTACTTCAACCTCATAAACATGACTGAGTATCTAAAAAACTCAAAACACCTCTTCAAATTACATGATGAAGCATGGTACCATTATAAATGCAACTCCTTCACAGATTCCTGAACTAAATATACCTCACTATGCAACATAGCCAAGCAATCCATCAGCAGACACAAAAACAACCATGACCAAATCAACAAATCTCACTTTTAGCCATACCCAAAAGATTCTGGAAATATATCAACCACTTACTTTTTAACTGTTATAATGAAAGCCAATTCCAAATCATGCTTGCCTAAGTGCAATTAGGTTTTACATTTTAATTGCATTAGTTTTAGCCTTGTGTTTACAGGAGACTGCTTATAAGAATGATACCTTTTATAACTGACCATAAATTGAGAACCATGTTTTTTTAATCGGTGCATTCTAATTGGGAGACTTTTTTTTGCTCTAATTTGCATACAAACTGTATTGTGTATTGTACTCCCAAAGGTGGTGGTGGCGGGGTTCTGCAGTAATGGACTTTAGTCCTGCTTATGAGAAGTGCCCACTGTCCTACTAGCAGTCTTGCCGATATCGGAACACCACAGATTCAGACATTCATAGGACATACATTCATAGGATAGGAGGAAGCTTCTTTGTTCACCAATGAGAGTGGGGAGCTCTGAGCAGCCTATCTGTCCCTTGAGGAGTGGTTTCAGCTCAGTAACTTGTAGATTATTGGCCGTTTTGGGCCATTTCCTATCTCTTTCTAATCCCCTGCTTTAAAGCCAGCTTTAGTGCGCTTTTGCGCTTGTAATTTAAAGTTTGTCCTGTTTGTTGCATTTACCTGTTGAGGCTACACACTCAAGTGTGCTAGCCTGTGTTACATATTTATTGCATTTTCCTGCTGTTTGTTGCAAAAAAAGAAAAAAAAAAAAAGAAAGAAAAACAAACAAAAAAAAAAACAAAACAAAAAAATTATCCTTGTTTCCTATCTTTCCTGACCAAGAGTAGTCCAAATACAGGCTTTGCTGTATTCAGGACTTTTGGAAAGTTCCTGTGTTGCCCATTTCCTTTCTTGGATAAAGGGAGGCTTCTTTGTTCACCAGTGGCAGTGGGGAGCTTAGAGTAGCCTATCTATCCCTGGAGGAGTGTTCCCAGCACAAGAATCTGGTAGTCTATTGGCCGTTTTGGGCCAATTTCTCGCTCTTTCAAGTCCCCCTGTATAAAACCCGCTTTAGCGCGGCTTTGCGCGATTTTGCGCATAGCGCAGCATCTGGCAACGCCGCTTAATTGGGTTTAAACCATTCTCGGCTCCACAAAGTCTGCTCTTCACTTTTTCCCTTAGAACTGATCTAGTTCTCATAATAAACACCCTATTCCTACTCTAAAGCCTGGCACTTGCTCACTAAAGCAATTATATAAGTCAAAACTAAAAAATTAAAAGCACTACACCCTCACAAACTCCCCTTGAGTACCTTGTTCCCCATTGGCCCTTTTTTCAATTATAAAGGAATTCCCAATACTATTCTAACATGTCCAAAGGTCAGTTGTCAATCTCCTCTCCGGTCCAGCTGGTGAATCTGGGAATCTTGAGGCAATGTTACAACTGCCTCATGTACACAGACAACCCCCTCCTCCTCCCAACAAATTCCAACACATGTGAGAGATGCAACCATATAGCCAAACTGGAGGCTAAGCTCTCTCAACTCAGTACTGGCATAACCAGTCAGGAGGAGAAGGAAACCACACTCACTACAATTCCAGTCTCACATAGACCTACCACGACAGCAAACCAAACACATAAACACACAAAAACATACTCGGAGGCTCTAAATAAAAATCTGCCTAAGCAACAGAGACCTCCAAAGCAGACACCCAAGCAACCGCTACCCCAAAACAAAACACGTGCTACACATAGCTCACAAAGCCAGTGCGGCGAACAGTCACAGCCCTTAAGGCTAAACAACACACCTGATACACTACCCGCTCACCAGGCTGAACAAGGAGAAGGTCACGGTGAGCTGCTTGTTGGGCGCTAGGATCCGCCACATAACACAAGCACTCAGGTCACTCCAAGGCAAGTACAAATATGACTCAGTCATTGTCCATGCTGGTGTGAATGACCTGAGACGTACCTCCCTGGACTACATGAAAAGAGACATAGAGGAGCTCTCTGAGCATGTGGCCCAGGCTGGTATGACCCTGACCTTGAGTAGCATCTTACCCTCACCAAGAATGATGCCACAATATGAAGACAAGATGATCAATTTCAACAATTGGCTTAAGTATTGGTATCATTCAAAGGGGATCCCATGCCTGTCAGCCTGGGATGACATGCTCGACAAGCCACGATGCTTCGCTAGGGATGGCTTGCACCTGTCACCCCTGGGCTTTTGGATATTGGCAAAGGCTCTTGCCACCCCCATAGTGCCTTTTTTAGGCAAGGCTCAAAAGACAAACCCACCTCCATAGGTATCACAAGGGATAAGAAACTAAGAGTAATGCTACTCAATGCCAGAAGTCTAAACCTCAAGATGCACACACTCAAAACTCTCCTTAGCATGGAGAACATTGATATCTGTGCAGTAACAGAAACCTGGTTCAAGGCTCTCGAGAGCACCCCAGCATTACCAGGTTATACCTCATACCATGTTTTTCGACCCCAAAACTTGGACCGAACCACAAAAGGAGGGGGGAGTATCAATATTCATCAAAGATACCCACACCTCCAGGTTGGTGGCACAGCACGAAGCATCAGTGACTATCCATGTGCAACTAACAGTGGGTAAAACTGCCTTCCCATTTATAGCCTGCTACAGACCACCCTCCCAAACCCAGGAACCCCACTCGGCCTTCCTGAGAACACTGGAAAATATGAAGGTCTCTACAAACACCATTATATTGGGCGACTTCAACTACCCAAATATAGACTGGGAGCATTACTCTAGCTCCAGCACCCTAGCCCAAAGGTTCCTAGAATTTATAAACTCAAATGCTATGGAACAGCTTGTTACCACTCCCACAAGAGGGGAAAACATACTGGACCTGATCATCACCAACATGGGGACTCTATGCTCCAGACCAGAAGTGTATCCCTCACTGTTAAGATCATACCATAAACTAATCTCACTAGATATTCACATCCCGACCCCAGCCCCTGCCCAGAAAACCACAGTGAAAAACTTCTCTAAAGCAAATTTCACACTCCTCAAAACCGAGATGGAATCCGTCAAAGCCCCCGGGCCTGTGGAAAATACGGCCCAAACCGCAGAATCCTTTATAAACACATTCTATGAACACCTTCAGGAATGCATGGATCATGCAATCCCAAACAAAACCAAGACCCAATCCTCCAAAGGCAGGCATCCTGTCTGGTGGACCTCAGCCATAAACAAACTATACAATAGAATGAGGAAGCTACTACATGATAGAACAAAATCCCAAAAAGGGAAGGCAACTCTGATCAGTATTAGCAAAAAACTACGGGCACTCATAAAATCATCTAAGGCCAGCTTCGAGAGAAAAATTGCACAGGACACTAAGGATAATCACAAGGCTTTCTTTAGTTATGTTAAAAACCTGGGTGGGAATTTCCAGATATGCTCAGAATTAGTCCAAAATGACAAAAATACACCGAACCCACAGACATTGCCAACATCCAAGCTGACAGGTTCAGCGCAAACTCCCCCCCCCCTTCCCCACCAAAAGGGCAAATATCTATCCCAGCAGAGTGCTGCCCCCCTGACATCTCAGATGCTCAGGTAAGAGCCGCCCTCTCCAAAGCAAAAAACACAGCATCAATGGGACCAGACGGTGTCCCGGGCTGCGTCCTACATGAACTCCAAGAAGAACTAAACCCAAACATAAAACTACTGTTCAATCTCAGCCTTACTACAGGATATGTACCCAAAGAGTGGCGTACAGCAACAGTGGTCCCTCTCCACAAAGGTGGTGCCTCAACGGATCCTGGAAACTATCGCCCCATAAGCCTGACTAGCTTGGTCTGCAAAGCTATGGAAAGGATCATGATGGACCTCATAAATAAAGATATTGGGGACCTACAGACACTGGATCCTACCCAGTTTGGCTTTGTTAAGGGCAGATCCTGCCTCTTAAACCTGGTTGATTTCTTTGAAACAGTCACCAAGGCCATTGACGAGGGGAAGGTGGTCCACACAGCCTACCTGGACCTCGCAAAAGCCTTTGCTACAGTATCCCACTCGGGCATTATAGATAAACTCACCAGCTTAAATATAAACCCCTATGTCACTAGATGGGTTGCAAACTGGCTCAAGGACAGAAACCACATGGTTAGAATTGCTGGAGCCATGTCAGACTCCAAACCAGTTACAAGTGGCGTCCCACAAGGCTCAGTCCTGGGACCTCTCTTGTTCGGTATATATTTCTCGGAGGTATAGGCCAACACGGAAGGACTGTGGCTGACCAAGTTCGCAGATGACTGCAAACTGGGTGCCATAATCGACTCTCCAGCCGACACAAGCATCCTATAAAAGGGCCTCATAGAAACAGACAATTGGTGCCAGAGGCATGGCCTCAAGCTAAACGCCAAAAAGTGTATAGTCATCCCCTTCGGCAAAAACAAAGTGCCCACAAACTACCACATAGATAGTAATCCATTAAGTACGGAAGAAGTAATTAGGGACCTGGGACCCAAGTTGATAGCAATCTCTCATTCGACAACCACGTGGCCAAAGTGGTTAGAAAATCATTTTATATAGCCCACCTAATCATGAAGGGATTCACATCTAGATCAGGGGAGGTTATCGTGCCTCTTTATTCATCCCTCATCAGGCCCATAATTGAGTACAATGCCCCTTTTGGGATGTACCTTACCAGACACCGGCAGCAACTGGAAAGACCCCAAAATTACCTCACCAAGAGGATCAAAGGGCTCAAACAGATGCCATATGCTGCCCAGTTAAAGAAAACTCCAGCTCTACTCAGTGGCATACCGCCTGCTCAGAGGCGATCTGTGCCTGACGTATAAAGCCATGTCCAACCCGGAATTAATGGACATGCTGCACCTCGGAAAATCCAAATCCCATTGAGCTACGTGCTCGAGAGACTTGAACCTCAGCACTGAAATAAATAGGACATGCTGGAGGGACAAATTCATAACCCAGAGGCTCCCTTCACTCTGGAATAAAATCCCAGTCCAGTTTAGGCAGATTCCCTCATTGACTCTCTTCAAGAAGAATCTTAATGAGTGGATGGGAGATTGTAGATTTACTCCGGGTATTACTTCTGTGTCACTGTTAGACAGATGCACAGTATACTAACCTCGAAAAAGGGCATAGCAAAATTAATTTAAAATGGGTGGTGAAAGCCAAACACACTCTGGCTAGGCTTGTAAATGCCCAAGGGCAGATAGCCTAGTATGAACCTATGAACCTACGAATATGGCATCATTTAGTTTAGGAAATGTTTAACAGGTGGCATTATGCCAGGGTAATCCTATGGGCTAGGCTTGTAAATGCTCCAGGGCCATTAGCCTAGTACACACCTATGAACCTATGAACGTGTTGACTGGTTGAAAAACTCAACACAACTCCACAGCCCTGTAACCCTCTAACACTATCACAAACAAATGCTCATGGCTTAACTTCCTCAATGTGTTCAGCAACCTCCCTCATGTCAACAACAACACAAATCTACCACCTCACAGCCACTGTCTCACCCATTTACATTCCATTATTCTACTTCAAAAAGATTAGAACCAAAGAGACAGAAACACAAATAGAACAAATTCAAACAGATACACCTCCAGGCTTGTAAGTCATTCACCTTTGCAAGGACATCATCTTCCACCCTCTCATTCACATATACGACTTCTGCTTAACCAAGAAGATTATGCCTCATATATTGAAAACAGCTATAGTAACTCTTATTCCAAAAGTACCTAAGCCAGCCACTGTTTTGCAATACAGTCCTTTCATAATACTTCTCATGTTAGGTAAAATACTAGAAAAATGTATCTACAACCAAATTGCTGCTTATTTACATCAATACTATCTTCTATCCAAGAAATAACATGGATTCTGGTCTGGATGCAGCACCTTAACAGCTCTCTACTACATCACAAATGGCATATCCAGTATGGACAAAGACAACCACACAGCAGTTGTCTTCATTGACCTCACAAAAGCTTTTGATCTAATTGACCTTAACTTACTATTTCACAAACTAATTGAAGTAGGCATTATTGATGATGCATAACCTAGGTCTGTAGATTTCCTCACCAAAAGATCCTTCAAGGTGAAAGTGGGCACTACCACCTCTGAAGCAGATATTCTTATGAAAGGAGTCCCCCAGGGTTCCACTTTAGCCCCTTTGGTATATTTCATATTTATTAATAACCTCCCATCTGATCACCCTCAGATACCTCCAATTCATTTTGCAGATGACATGGTCATCTACTGTTCAAACAAATCCCACTCTATTATACAAACTCATCTCCAAGATGAATTCCAAACTTTCAACCAATAGCTAATAGGCCTGAAACATATGCTCTATCTCTCAAAAACAAAAACACTGCTATTTGGAACCTCTCTCCCATTTTACTAATCTACTTACATCCCTAAGCAACAAACTTCAATCATGCTGCAATAAAATTGCAAAATGTGCCACTGGACTTCCATATAAAAATCACCATTGTCTAGCCATCAAGGAATTAAACTGGCTTGAATTCCCCCATTTCCTTAATTACTCCCAACCAACATTAGCTCATAAACTAATATACAACAAAGATAACTGTCCCTCTCTTCTCTCTATCCTGGAAGTCTATACCCCCACCAGAAACCTTCGATCCACTAACAAGCAACTCCTAAAGTTTTCCAAACCTAATAAAAACGCAGGACAAAACCTGTACTCACAGGCCATAGATAAGCTATGGAATGCCTTACAATCCGCTATCACATAATTATAATCTTAAATTCATTTTAAAACATCATTTGTGTATACCCTTGCCTACAAAACTGCAGACTACCTTAAACTTTGACCAACACTTCAAAACAGCAGCTCTCCAATCAAAAACAATTCAAATCTTTCTTTGTGAATATGATTTTCATCATATATTTGTCACCAAAATGGGTCTTTTGTGCTGACATACATCATGACAATACCAACTCTAAATAACTATGTAAATCTTTGCACACCGCTTAAAACTGTAAAAAAAACTTATTCTTGATGTATTTGTAGTGAAACTTTGTATGCTGCTGTATATAAAATGTTCTTGTTTAGTTTTGGATTTGGTCACTATCTAATTAATCTATAGAAAATCATACATGGAAAAAATATTCTTGTTCTTGATGTATCTATATTGAAATTTTGAATGTTGCTGAATATATTATATTGTCTAGTATACTTTCTGGATTTTGTGAATGGAGCTTTTCTCCCTGGGCCTCCACCAAAAATAGGTTCTTGATCCAGTGCATTTTCCAGGTCAACAAATGTCAATCAATAAATAAATAAATAAATAAACCAACCCAAAAAACTAGCTTTCTTAATATTAAAGATATTAACAATACCACCATAGAAACTACCATATCCTTCAAATACCTTGGCATTTGGCTTAACCAATCATTTAACTTTCAACTACACACTCAAAACACACACACAAAAATCAACACACTAATGTTTTGGGCAAACAAGCTAGCATCTCTTCTGTCCAAGCCACCCAAAGTTGGCCATAGGCAAAGGAATACTCTTACCTCAAATTTAGTATGGACTACTCATAATAGCTGCAGCCACAGATAAAAATATCACCACCTTCCAAACCATCTCCAATAAAATCCACCAGGTCATTACTAACTCCCCTTTTAAAGAGTACCACTGCCCTAGTATCACCAAAGCCATATGGCTATCAATACATTTAAGGGACAGCCTCCTACTAGGAACACTAATTCACAAAGCCCATTCTCCTGAGACACTCCCAAATCATAAACTCTTCATCAAAAACACCACATATAATCCCAGGGGTATCCCTTAATCTCAGCCCACCCTACTAACTCCAAAAACTAAATTTATTTGCGCTGACAATGCATTCTACAATCTAGTACCTAAACTATGGTACTCCATTCCTGTTTCAACCAGAGACATCCAAAAGTGCTCAAACTTCAGACAACAGCTGAAGGAACACTTCTTCACCCAAATAAAGTACAGCTGCGCTCAAACAGGTCAGATTACATGAACCCTGCAGCTATCTCAGATCCCTTTATCCCTATTTCATCCTTCCTTATCTCATCATGTCATCCCCTCACTTATGTCATCCTACCTCTCTCTTGTCTTCACATCTTTAACACTTCTGCTTTCTACTCCTTTTCCTCTGCATGATTCTCTTACCACTACTTCCCATGGTATCCCTTCCACCAACTATTCATTCATGCTCATTTCTTCTAATATCTTCATACATCTCCATCAGGAAATGTAGCTAGGGTGAGGTCAGAGCAGCATTCGCCCTGGGAACAAAGTGTAGGAAGCCACAATTAAGCATTCATTATTCTGTTTTTTTAGTTGAAGAGCTATCGAGGGGGTGGTTAAGGTGGCTGAATGTAACTAATAAACTGATGGCTGGTTATTACAGTGAACTGTTTTTTTTTTGGCTCTTCAATGGAAGGGCTAGCTGGGGGACGTGCTGGATGCAACTGCATCAATAAATTACTAGGGAGTGATTTATTTATTTATTTATTTATTTTTTGTTTTGTTCTTCAGCAGAAGAGCTAACTGGGGCATGGATGTAACTGTAATAATCTGATTGCTAGAATGTAGTGATTGGGTTTATTACAAGAAAGTGATTTTTTTTTTGTGGCTCTTCAGTTCAAGAGATACCTGGTGTGGGGCACTGGCTAGTGGTGTCAGAACAGGGTACTGATTGAGCCAGCTACACCTTTGATCTCCACATACTGATATGCAGCCATCCCTGTAGCATAAGCCACCACATTCATGAAAGTACATCTTATCCAAAAAGCTCTGCTAGGCATGACTCCATTTTTCCATCCACATTTTGACATAATTGTAAACGGCTTATTGAACTAAATGCTGTAGCACATTCTTGCATCTGTAAATATGCATATGTTTTTTAGTATATCCCTGTATCTGTAAACATGTTTTGTTAATTTCTTATATGATTCTACTCACTTGAGCTATGCGGTCCATTGAGATCAGTGTACTACCCTGGTAAACAGATATAAATAGATAACAATAAATCTATAGCCCACAAAATACTCTCTCAGGCTACAAATTAGAGTACATCTACAACATTTTGTAAGTATCTCAAGCTGCTCATATTAAGCCTGCCTTGATTCATTTACACACTTAAATTACCACCCATACCCACAACTACCTTTGGGTCACCAGAAAGGTCCATGTTTGTGCTAAGCATTCAGCCATCCTGGTATAAAGAAAAAATTATTAAAGTCAAAAAGAAAAATATCCCTCTCTCCAGTGTCTTTCACAATGTCTCTCACATTGTCAACACAGTAGTTGAGTGTGGACTGATAACACTAGGTGCAAAGACCAGAAAGTATACAATAGCTGCAGTGACTAGAAATATTATTAAGTTTCATGAAGCCTACACAGCTTTGGAACAAATGTGTTCTAATAGATGTCAAAATGTGCACAGCTTGGTGGCTACTTTGTTCCATAGAAAACAGAAATTTATTAGAATCATAGGTCGTTACTAGATATGCAGCCCAAGGGATGACTGAGAAGCCTTGCTCAGTTTTCTAGTGTATCAAAAGGTAACTGTTTGAAATGTCAGGGCCCACTAGAGCAAGTCCCAAAATATTGAGACCAAATGGCTGAAAGAATGTGCTTACTTATACTAAGTCCAAGATGCCATTTCTCAGAATATTCCCTTTTCTCCAAGGTATTGAGATCTCAATATTGGAATAGGTAAGTTCGGGGGTGGAGGGGTGCAGGGGAGGCTTGCCCTCTTGCAAAAAGAAGTTTTAAGGAAAAAAGTGATTTTTGAGATTCACTCTTTTCCTGTGTTTGCAGTCTTTTTTTTGGCATGTTGGCACTCTACATTTCGAGTGCCGACATTTCACTAGGGTGATCTAACAAAACTAACAAAAGTACTTACTGCTTTTGAAAAAAGTAGTAAACTTGCATTTGGTGCATCTGCTGCTGTTTTTCTGGCAAATTTAGCTTTGTTCTACACTGCTTGGTGTAATTTTTCATTGGTGGTACACGTTTCCTAATGCCCTAGAGCACTGTCTGATCAAGTGACTTGTTACAAGTAATGCACTAGACAAATGAAGGTTCAGGGAATTAAAGCACCATGGACTATAGTGTGCCACTTGTTAACAACTCATCACAGCCTTAATCTTACACACTAACTGCCAGATCAATTATGCTCATTGCTATTACCCCCCCCCAAAAAAAAAAAATAACCAAGCCAGATATGTTGAACTTTGTTGACCAGGTAGTCCCACTAGGCTAGAAGAATCTTTTCAGGGGAGATCCATGGTGGTATTTATACTACTAGGGGAAATTTAGACAGGACATCAGGGAACTTCCCCTACTCTTTCATGCATGGGGACTCTTCATTGTGGCACTTCCTGTCTTCCATTCCAGGTGCAAAAGAGGCCCAGAAAAGCAGAAAGCCCCCATAAGCAAAAATGAAGAGCACAGAGCAGAATGAGCAAGTACATCTTGATTGTGGTGCTGTTAAGCAAACAGCAGACATGTTTATTTCATTGGAGAAGGAGTCAGAAGCCAAGAATACCTTGAGAGAGGAGTATGGTATGTGAAGAAAAAGAAAATTAAGTAGTATCAGATATAACAGATAATGTAATAGAGCAAGGAAATAAGGATAAAGCTGTGGAAAAGGATGTAGAAGGGAATAACAAAAAAAGATAGTAGTAGTCCCAAGATGGAACAAGTAACTCAAAAAAGTAAATAAAGTGAAAGATCATTTAAATACAGCAAATTTTGAAGAAGAAGAGTGAACTTTAACTGGAAATGATGATGCTAAATGGAATATAGTTAGACAAAAAAGAAATTTAATTGGAAAAAGAGTAAGAGAGAGAACAAATGTAGAAGATTTAAAAAAGAAAAAGAGAAAGGGAAAGGATGAATACAAAATATTATTTAAAGTAGAGCTGCATGCAAAGCTTTGTCACTAAATGTGAATAGTTTTAAAAAGTTGGAAAGAAGGATACGGATTTAGGAGTGGTGTAAAAAGTTAGACAGTGATGTTATTTCTATTTATTTATTATTATTATACTAGAAGATATTAGATTTTTGGAAAAAATGGAAAGGTATGAAACAGAAGTGTGGTGGGGAAAATGCAATATGGAATTCTGGGAAAGAGACATGTTCAGGAATAATTGTATTATATTGCATTATATAAAGATACAATTAAAGTATTAGATGTTACACTTGTTATAACTGGTAGAATTACTGTTATTGACATAAATGGACTGAACATGTTATAAGAATTGTTGCATTATATGCTTATGTTATAAAAAAGAAGAGGGAAGAAATGTTTGGAACGACAATTTAATATGTAGCAGTTAATATGGGACTTTAACTGTAATTTAAGACAACTTAACAAAAAGGCTTATGATGTCAAAGTAGTAAAGGACATTATAAAATATGGACAATTACAAATATAGAATTTAGAAACCTGGAAGTATAGAAGAGGGGCGAAAAGAACAGAAATAGATTATTTTTTTATTATCAGAAAGTTTAGTAGTGGTTGCAAAAGGAGGATTACTGACAGGGTTTCAGATCATAGGGCAATATGGATTATGATAAAAGGAAATGCTGATTATATGAAAATAGGGAAATTCATAACAAGAATAAATGAAGCAAAATTGGATGATAAAGGGAGAATAGAGGCCATGAGATTATGGCAAGATCAAGTAGAAATGAGAGAATTTTGCAACAGTTGGTTAGAATGGTGATTATATTTTAAACTAAAATATAAAAAAAATGTTTTATGACATGGGAAAAAGAGAAAATATATAGGGAAAAGTAGAATTATATGAACTTAAGTAATGACATGATTGAGTGTATAGAGAAAAATGATGAGAATGATGAGAATTTAGTAAAGAACAGAAAATATATGAAATGAATAAAAAGTAGAGCATTTATTGTATAAACAAATATATTTTTGAAAGGAAGAAAAGAAGAAATTGCACCTTATTTAAGCAAAATAATCAAAGAGCATAACAGCGTAATGAGGGAAATGAAAGATTCATCAGGTAAGCTACATAGCACACAAGAGGAGATTATGAATATAATAAAAGAATATATTAGGACAGTATTTAAAGAACAGAAAAGTAAACTATGGAAGAAATTGAAGGTACACACTTTTTCAGACATGGGGAATAAGGATTTAGAAATAAAGATAGAAACAGAAGAACCAGAACATGTAATAAAAGGGATGAATTTAGATTCCGGGAGCCAGACCAGAAGGAATAGAATGTAAGATACACAAAAATCTGACTTTGAGCAAAAAAATAAATGGCTCATAAAAGTATTGAATGAATGGTTAGAGAAATGTTTTTTTTGTATAAAGAGTTGTGTGGAGGCATCATCAGGTTTATATGGAAAAAAAGGAGAGATTGAAGAAATTCAAAATTGGGGACCAACTGTATTAAAAAATGCAGATTATAAGATGTTTATGAAAATATTACCAAAAGGATGGAAGTAAAAGTAGGTAAGGTTGTTAATGATTATATCCCCAGGATTCACGAAGCCTCCGTGTAAGAGTTATAACTCTTACACGGAGGCTGCAGTTAAACGGAGTGATGTCAGCATGCTCTGCATTATCATGAGAGCATGCTGAATCACACCTAAGTCTAACACGGTCCGTGTAAGACAGTAGGGGGCGTGTCCGTAGGCTGAGCCCTGCAAGCGGACACGCCCCCAGAAGCCTAAAAGTGCCCAAAGTAGACACCCACAACAGAGTCCACGGAAATGTGAATAAACACAACACATGCCCCTACAGACCATAAACATATAAAAGAAATATAAATGAACATGTCATATTTTTTTTAAATTGTAAAGATGTTTAACCGTGAGTGCGCTCGTTTGCGCGGGCGTGCCCATAGCGCAGCTACAGTTAGCAGTCAATGGAAAAGCATATAAGAACTAAATATGCAAAATAAGCCAGGAAGCAATAGCGTAGCGGTAGAGATGCCGGCTGCAGAGCAGGCATTCATGGTTCGAGCCCCCACAACACAAATTTTTTTTTATTGCAAAATAAGCAGGAAACAAGTCCCTGACACATATGTACACATAAAACCAGAATATATGTAAAATGCAATGAAATATCCCATTTATATTGAATAAATGTGAGCTAAGAAATGAATATAAACTGCCAGATGTGCCCATAGCTGAGCTACAGTACCACAGAGTGAGTGTATGTGCCCGTAGATAAGCATTGGTCCAACTGGTGCAAACTGAGTGCCCGTAGCTGAGCAGTGGTTTACCATGCTAAATATATGTGCTCCTAACTGAGCTGAGTGGAATATGTGTGCCGATAGCCAAATGAGGCTTAAACCAGCTTACCCCGTTTGCGCGGAGCTGCGCACCGCGCAAACAAGCTAACCGACGGGCAACGGTGAGCAAGCCGTATCAAAACTGCTTTTACACAGACACACCCCTCAACATGTCTAGACAGTCATGAAAAATAAAAAGCAGTGGCCAGGTTCAAACCCAGGATACTATACACCATAGTCAAGGTACAGAACCACTAAGCCATGACAGCAGTACCTAGAAATGCAATAATAGCTCATATATAGGAATGAATACAAACTACAGCATGACAATGCAGGTTTACTGAAGTTGACACAATTCCAAACTGGCCAATCACAGATATGTGCGGGAAAAACGGACTATATAAGCCCCATAGGCGGGAATACACAGCATAAACGATTGTAGAACAGACCTGCAGGCAGAATGTCAGGTGTAGGTGAGGGTAGTCGCTTTCGAGCACAGAGGTGGGGTGTTGAGGAGTCCAGGTACATGGCCTGGCTCCTAGTCCACAACCATGAGGCCCAACTCATGCAGAGCCAGGTCCTCTGGGGAGCGTACAGGGCTGAGGCGTGGGACTAGTTGGCTCATGAACTCACCAGTGCCACAGGAATTCCAAGGACAGGTGAGCAGGTCCGTCACCACCATGCGGACCTGAAGAGATGCAAGCAGGACCAACTGAACCTTTGGATCCAGGTGGCCCGGCAATCACCCAACGCCCCACCACTGAGTAAGTAACAATTAATTATGTATGTAGAAAGTTAAACTACCTGAAATTATGGAGATGTGTATTCCAATATTACTTCATTTATATTACAGCTGCAGGTGTCCGTTCTGTGAACCGCAGAGCCTATGCCGATAGGCTGGTGCGGTTGCGCCACCAGGCAGGTCAGTAATCCACTACTAGTAACTGTAAAGATATATAAATGTATGACAGTCAGCAAAAGAGTGCAGTGTAGCCAGGAAGGAATTAAATCTGCAAGTAACAGTGTGAAAGTGTATGCAAGTATTGCCTGATTACAACAGTTCCCAGCCTGTAAGTGTAAACTAAACATGACACTGTCCAACATATATTTTGAGTAAAACTGCCCTGCCTGTAAGAAAATAGTACACAACCTGCAGCAGCATGTAAAGTATAGCTGCAGAAGAGGATGACATCACATGTGTGAAATATATCCCTGTGGAAATACTGAAACATGACAGAAGTGAGACTGCTGGAAAGAACTGTAATAACTGTTGTTAAAACATGTCAATAAAGCCTAGAAGTACCAGTCTGAATAGTAACATGAAAGCAAGTGAGAGAGTGTGAGAAAGTGTCAGGAATACAGCAATACAGTAGTTATAACCCCTGAATAAACCATACTGCAGTTAGGACAGAATTAAATGCATGTGAGACTCAGAACCAAACAGCAAAATCTGTTCAAAGTGTTGCTGCATGTGGAATGTGTACACCAACATCTGGATATATTTCTCCCAGTCTGAAATACGCAGATAGGATGATTGTCTGATATACCAAACATCCACACTTGTCCACAAGTATATAAAGCACAGGTAACAGGATGATGTATCTGAACAAAGCTCGATATGAATGTGTATGAACAGCAATAAAATGTAGATTGATGTTGCAGTAACAGTTCCATCTGTAAGGTTAAGTAGTTAACATATAGGACACTGTAGTTAGAAGAGTAGTGTGTATATAACTGTAGCTATTAGAAATGTACAGCATATGTATTTGTATTCGAAGGTGTTAATATTACTTTATTTACCCCACCCTCTAACCACCTATAACCCATTCCATGTGAAAATGGTATGTGCAATCACAATTACCACCCCTGGACGTCTGTCCTGTTGGGTCATATATATTTGCATGTCTGTTGATGCATCCGCCCTGTTCATACATCCACACCTGATGGCCTGTTGCCATCAATCAACCCTGCATGTTGTTGGACTGTGTATTACTGTTCAAATTATGCATGTGTTATGCACGCTGTTCAATGGTGTGAATATCTGGGTGTTTGGTTAATGGGAATACTAATGCATGCTGTTACAACTAATTGTGAATGGTATTAAATGTCACTAACCCAAACTGTCATGACATAATGCAAAACATAGAACGACAGGAAGGCGGGTTCCAGCGGACCCACCTCTCCCACCTCAGCTGGCGAGTGCACCTGGCACTAGTGCCGAGTCCGGACCCTCCTCTGGTGGCCCTGTGCCACCTGCGGGTGGAAGCGCTGCAGGATGGGGCTCGCCCCTCTGCAAGTGTGGCCGGAGGAGATCCACCACTCACCCTCTGTAGCGTCCGGACTGTGGTGCGTAGGGAGATTCGGGACTCTGTCCTCGAGCCCCTACGCCAGCTCGAGGCACGGGTTGCGCAACTAACGGGCATGCCCATTGCCCCGCCTACACAGCCCCCAGCACAGCCCCGTCCTGGGCAGTGAAGGAACAGTGGCAACTGCCTATGGGTGGGGATATCAGTTCCACTGTTGCCATCTGTGGGCTCATGGGCTCTGGATATCCAAACCTCCGTCCCCGTCAATTGTGTAACCCCCCACACGTGTCATACACCGCCCCTGTATGCGTCTTGTTTGTCTTGTCTGTTAACCTACCCAACCTACCTCCCCAGCTGTACCGACTACCTTCACCTGACATACCACTCTCACCTGAAAAAAAAAAAAAAGGGCACTCTGTACCCACAAAAAAATTACGCCCCATACATAGCTGCCCATTCCGCACACATGTCTACTGGACATGGAACCTATCAATTCAATTGGCTGTACAACAAGTATTATTGTTGTCCTGACACCTCTCTCAGGGGTGGAAGGTTTCAAATGTCACACCAAATTACATACATATGCACAGCTGTTGCTGCTGAAGAAATGGGCAGCTATGGGCCTTACCTACATCCCTCCTGCACATCCCAAGCTTGTTTCCCTACTGTCTTACCCTCTTTGTGACCCCTTTTTCACCACTTTCCTGTCTCCCCATTTTCTTTTCTTTCAAGGAAAATAGCGGGTGCGCAAGAGTAAGCACGTTTAAGTGGTTGTGGCGGGTGCGCTTGTGCGTGAGCTAACTGCCAGTGCGCATGCGTGAGCTCCGCGCAAACCAGCGCTAACCTGGTTACAACTGCTTAAAAGTGCCTTAGGCACTTTGATTGACAGGTCTTGTACTCAGTTCAAATGAAAAATAAAATCCCACTGTGAGTCCCGAACCCAGGACCTTGGCAACTATAGTCTGCATGACTTACCACTAAGCCATGACTCTTATATAGAAACATTGTGCTAAAGTAAATATATAATTTAACAGTAGGAATGAATGTAAAGGGAATATAGATGTGTAGTACACAAAGCATGACATTTAGAATCACAAACAAAACTGGTGGATTTCCATAATAGTAGTGTGTGAACAGAAACAGCCATGCTAGTTGGAAGCTAGTAGGTAATAATGTCACCATAGCACCTTGCAAGACACACACATACTCACAGCAGGATAAGCACTGCCCATACCCCACAACCTCTTACAGGAACACATCCAGACCAAGTAATAAAATATGTGGAGCAAAGGCCCAAAACCAGGGACACATTACAAATAAAGTTACAACAAACGCAGACAGTTCAGAAAGTAACAGGGTCTACACCTTGTGGGATGTTTGGAAGGGTATGCAGTCTGGAACTTGAATGTTTGTCACCATATTCTGACTTGAGCCCAGACTGACCTGCCAGATAAAGGTGTGCATGAGATATTGACCAAATTATGAGGCAGAAATGTGGACAGCCTGCAAATATCTGTACACATGACGGGTCCAACACCACCATATTTGAATAGTTAAGAACCTAGACATAGCAACAGTGAATGTCTTACAGGGATGCCCCACAGACCCCATGTGAAATGTACAAACAGTAGGCAGAAAGGTGTAACACATGCAATGGTAACTATGGAGTCCAGAAAGTATTCACCACTCGCATGGCAGAAAAAGTGTAGTAATACATATGCTCATGCTAACCCACAGTCACAACTGCAGCATACCAGACATTTTAATGGGTGTACCCACTGATATGTACCATTCCATGAGGCACATAACTGATAAACCTGAAGGTCTCTGGGGCCTGCTTAGCAGCATACTCAAATACCCTAATAGATGTCAAGGCCCACACCATGGCCAGACCACACTGCATGCTGTAACACCCTAGCAGATATAGCAAGCATTCCAAGGTGTGAATGTACATGGAAAATAGGAAAGCTACAGCAGCACACTACAGTCAAGACACCTAGCAGGCATAGAAGTAGTGACTGTAAAGGGCAACTATTGAAGACCTAGCAACAGAGTGCAAGCAAATGTGAAAGGATAGCACACACACACACACACACACACACACACACACACACACACACACACACACATTAACAATAGTGATAGTTGTAGTTATCAGTGTACATACACAGTTAGTACAGGAAACTGGAGAAATGAATGGAGGAATGTTAATCTACAACACACCTGGAAATATGAGAGAGATACCAACCTTTACACTCACAGAACATTGTCCACAGCATAACAGCATGGTCCCTGCCCTTAACATCTGAAAGGGCTACGCCTATCTCACACACCTTTTTATAGCACTGTTCTGAAATCACAGTGAGAACTACAATCAGTACACAACTGGCTGCATGCAACTAGCAAATGCCGGCTAACAATTGGTGCAGAGGCCATCACATTGGCATATGCAGATACCTACAAAAGTATGCTGTACTCCATGTCCACGCATGCAATACTTTCATTGCACCCTGAGAAGGACGTGAGAGTCAGACAGAGAGAGAGAGAGAGAGAGACAGAGAAAACTGCAATTAAGCAGACAGAAACTAATTGTTCAGCAACAGCTACCTGAAAGCTGACAACTGGGAAATGAAGCAGCAGGACAGAGAACCAGACAGCAGCAGAAGCAGCTGTGACAAACACAGGTAATGTAAAGTAATACTATAAAGGTCTACATACTGTGAACCCTCCATATGTGTCATTGGTCTGTATCCATATGCATATGAAGATGTGTAAAGGGCAGGAGACATACAGCAACTATCAGTGAAGGCTGTACATACATTTGTATGTGAGAGCATCTATGTGCACATATCAATGTTGTTTGATTGTAGGTTGTAGTGCCATGTACAAATTAGGTTACACAGCTATGTATGTTTAGCAGTATGTTAGTGTGTCTATACAGTATAGTAGACAAATATGTTGATATACCTGTCTAACATATGGATATGTATGTATGTCAACATATGTATGTGTATATATATATATGTATATATATATATATATATATATATATATATATATATATATATATATATATGATATATGTATACATACATAGAGAGAGAGATGTAGGAATACATAGACAGATGTCGATAGAATATTGTACCAACATATCTATGTAATGCACACATGCAGATATAGATATATGTAGATACATATACATAGACAGACTGATCTGACTACCTACAGGTATGATTGTATATGATGACCTGCAACACAGCCTGTCCCACCCCCCTCTGTCACTCACACCCCCTCTCTGCCCCCCCTCCACATCTATGGCAATATATGTACATCAATATATATGTGTATATGTATACGGACATATATATATATATATATATATATATATATATATATATATATATATATATATATAGATATATCTATATACATATAGATATATCTATATACATATATATATATATATAGAGAGAGAGAGACAGACAGAGAGAGATGTATATAAAGTCTGAGTGAGGCACATGTGTACAGATGTATTGCAACAGGTGCCTGGTGACAAAGGCATGGAGTGAACACCAGTTTCAAATCTGGAGTATCATACCACATTCCAGATCACCCACACCAGTAACCACCAGATATGTGATTGGCCGCCCACCACTGCATGTGTCAGGGGTGAGCAGGGTCAGAAATGTGTAGAATAGTGGCCCCAATGATAGTCACAGTGGCACACTATCCCTGGAATACCTGCACATGGTATGTGTCTGCAGACATGGTGAGTCAGGTATGGACATGTAGGTTGTTGTACCCCCCACACCACATAATGGATGCCATGGTATGGACCTCACATTACAGCAACAGATATGAAGAAGGACACAGTGACATGTACAACACTGTGACAACGCACTCAAACACATTACCAATGCACAGTGACTGACAACACCACAGAGTACACATATGATACCCACATAGAGGTTACCACTCCCAGATCTACATATGGAGGTCACACCCATGACAGATGTCCAACAACCATAGTAACACCTCCCACCGTCCACAACCTACATGTCTGCTGTGTGTCGTCCGTGCCACTGCAATAGTGTGCACATGTGGAGGTAAGAGTTCCTACTCACAGATAAGACACACCCTGCAATAAACCACACAGTGTTAAGAAGCGAGAGTCCCCATGAGTACATGTCACACATACCCCTGCTGAATGTTAGTCAGATAGGTAATATGCCATATGGGTCACCCTGTGTAACTGTGTGACAGCAGAAGTTACCATCACACCACATGTCACAATGGTCAGGGTAGCAGAACAGTACGCTGCTGTAGACACAGGGGCAAAAGCATATTGTATAGTATTGTATTGTAATGTAATGTATTGTGTTGTATTGTATTGGTATGGTGCCTCCTTCATGGAGTGGAACCACTGCTGCTGTGCACTAGTGTACAGGTACATATCCTGTAGTCAGGCTAGTGTTACATAGCACTCCTATATGTGTGTTTAGCTCCTGTCAGAGATTATGTAGCATGCCACTGGGGATACCATCAGGTCCCATCCATGTTGTGTATTCTGCTGTCCTGTGGGTGTCTCTCACCTGGACATCTGTGATGACGGGGAGGTTACAGTCAGCTGGGATAACTATGCTTTATTACAGGGGAGAGAGCGGGGTGACACCTGCACTGAACCTGTCCGCCACAATGTTGTCGATATCTGTGGTGTCAGTGAAATATGTGTTGTGTACTACCTATGGGCATAGAGGATGGCTCCTGACCAGGTTGCTAACATAATTGAGGAAGGCCTCCTGGTCATCTGTAGTGTCACTCTTGAATTCCCTCCCAACGTTGCCCATGTAGTCAGTATGATGGGAAATAGATCCTTACCAGTGCTGCTCAGACATGCCCTCCCTTCAGTGAATGATGCCCTGTCTTGCAGTAGCTTCCATCTTCTGTAATACAATCTGTCTATGGCTGGGGTCCACCAGACAGGATGCTGTCCCCTTGTGGAGAGTGTCTTGGTCAGATATGGGATTGCATGATCCATGCCTTCTTGGAGATGTCTGTAGAAAGCAATTGTGTAGGGGTCACCATTGTGGGTTGTAGCTGCCACTGGCCCAGTGGGCTGTAAGGATACCATATCACTGTTACAAAGTGTAAAGTTTGTATCTGTAATGTTATGCACTATAGTCATCTGTGCTGGTGGTGGAGGTGGGATATGTATATCCAGGGCAATCAGTGTGTGGTCAGCCCACAGTAGCTGCCGATGTAGGCCATACAGTACCTAGATACAAACCCCCAGAGTGAGGAGGTGCTTCTGACCTGAATCGGTGTTCTGACTGCTGGTGTTTGGTAGTATGTCGTATGGCGTCTGCCAGGTACTGTTGCACAGTTGCTGGCCAAGCACTGATACCTGGCCATCTACATGTGTATCCACCAATAGACAGACAGATGCTACATATGTGAGATATGTTGTATCATAACAGTCGAGTAGCATGTGTAGTATGTGTGCCAAAGTCTGCTGACATATATTGCTGATACCAGGTTATTTTCTTTCTCAGGTACATGGCCCACCCGCGGAACCCCACCTACTCCACAGCTGAGGATGAGGAGATACACCAGAGCCTGGTGCGGGGCTATGCAATACTCTTTTCCCGCACCAGCCAGAATCAGCAGGAGAGGGCTGCACTGTGGCAAGACCTTGTCCGTCGGGTAAATGATATAGGCACGCATAATAGGACATATGAGCAGGTACGACATCACTGCAGTGATTTAATCAGACATGTCCGTCAGCGTGCGTCAGATATCCACAGGCAACAAGTCGCCACAGGTGGTGGGGTGGCTACACATCCCCCACTCACCAGACTGGAGGGACTACTCCTGAGTGTAGTGGCTCCAGTCCACCAGCAACAACAACAGCAGCAGACATGCATCATGATGGAGGCTGGAGCCACACAGCAGCAAGACGGTGAACGGGCAGGTAATATGTCATATGTATAGTTGACTGTTGTGTACACTGGTAGTTAATGCATGTGTGTGGTGTGTCCTTGGTTTGTAGCTGTCACCATAGTATTTAATGTGCAAGTGTGATATCCTCAATATTAGCTGCCGACCTGTGAAAGGCAACTCTTGTACTCCTGACCTGTATCATACTCAGTAACAATGGCACAGTTGTGCCCACTGACATTAGTTTCTTCATGTCTGCAGGACCCTCTGGTATAACTGCAATGCAGCCTATCCATGCTGGTGAGTGTGTATTAACAATTCCTGTAATAGTGTTGATAGTAATAGTACTATTTGGCTCACTTAGTAGTGCTCTTTGTATGCATGTAGGTGTGTCTGTGTCTGTGTGTTGATATCACGCATACTGTGTACTGTACAATTGTGTGAAACTGTGTGCATGTGTGCATGTGTGCATGTGTGCACCTGTGCATGTGTGCACGTGTGCATGTGTGCATGTGTGCACCTGTGCATGTGTGCATGTGTGCATGTGTGCACGTGTGCATGTGTGCATGTGTGCATGCGTGCACCTGTGCACGTGTGCACGTGTGCACGTGTGCATGTGTGCATGTGTGCATGTGTGCATGTGTGCATGTGTGCACGTGTGCATGTGTGCATGTGTGCACGTGTGCACGTGTGCATGTGTGCACCTGTGCATGTGTGCATCGCTGGTAATGTGTAGACATTGTAAACTGTGTTTCCTGTTCCCTTCCCACAGGTTCTGTTGCTGCTCTGGTGTCATGTAGCAGGGAACCTGAGTCAGGTGCCGTGGGTACTGATAATGATGACATTGGTGTAATGGCACAGGAAGGTATGCCAGGGTCCGCCATTGGTCAGCCAATTGACAGTACACAGCTGTCGACCCCATCAATGCGCACAGTTATCCTGCCAATACACCCCTTGTCACCACTGTCCCTAGGTGATGGACAGCATGCAGTGGGCATTGACCTGGGTAATGTGGTATCTGTGACATATGCTTCCCCGCACAGCAGCCATGGGCATGGCCCAGAGATGGTACCACACAGACAGATGTCCAGGGGTTCTCGTGAGAGCATCCATGGGCGTACTGCCCCTGTCAGACATGCCCACAGAGGTCTTACAACCTCGGCTATGTTTCGGACTGTCATGCAGGCACAGTCACGTATGGAACGGTACACCAGACAGGGTCTGAGGGAGCTGGCAGCATGTCGCACAGCCATGACTGACAGTATGCGTGACATTGCGGCTGCCATCCGTGATTTCACCGATGTCGTAGACAGACGTTGTGGGGACATATTAGACCGGTTCCACAACTACATGTCCATGAGCCAGGGTGATGATGGGCGGTTGAGGCGTTGACGTGGCCGTATGCCAGCAACAGCAGCAGCTGGCAGTCGGCGCGGATGACAACAGGGCCGCGGCCGCCCCCGTAGTGCCAGCAGCAGCCCCAGCAATGCTGGGTCTGTGCTGTCATCAGACCGCCCCAGGAGACCACGTGCACGTGGCTCTGGCCAGGCCCGACAGGGATCTGTGTCCAGTCAACGAACACCTGCTTCTGATGACAGTACCCAGTCTGGGTTGGTACCGGATACGGTCTGTAGCACCCCTGCAAGGCACAGGTACTGTGTCCGTGGCCAGAGACACTGATCTGTATGACCTGGCAGGTACAGTCTGTGGCTGTCCACAAACACCAGTATATGGCAGCCATGAGGTGGAACCGTGTGCATCCATACACACATGCAAATTGACAACACCTAGGGCTACCGCATACACGCACACACTGCATCAACATTGCCCCACCTTCTACTGCTGTCCCTCACCAACACACATACACATACATGTCAATTGGTGGTATGGGTGGCTGACTCAGGCATACCAAGTTCACACCCTGTGCATATGATGAAACTGTGCCACCTCCTGCAATCTGTAACAACTGTGCAGGTACAGGTTAACATGTTGCTGATGCACAGGGTGACCACATAGATGTGTAGTAATAGTATCATGTTGTTAACAGTACTGTGTGCTGAATTAATTGTGGGTATATCACAGCATGCCTGATGCAGTAGTTGTGTGATTGTCATGTCCTGTTGTCTACACCCATGGTAAGTACCATAGTGTATCATCTGCACATGTTGGCATACTGGTGGTAATGATGTCAACAGAAGGCTACATACATAGGTAGCACAGGGATAGGGTAATAAATGTAGTAATACACAATGATGGACATGTAAATTGCAAGTGGCATGTTGCCCACACTAGACTCTGCAATGCAGATGTTTGAGGATGTTGATATGTCTGCAGAACTACACAACTGGTACAGGACACACAGGAGCACCCTAGCACTGCATGCACACATCTCATACCATGCTAGACAGCCACAACACACATAACTAACTGTCACAGGAGGGAGAGTCCCCATATATGTCAGGGATACTGTGGTGGCAGGCCAGGGAGCATACATCCTACTAAGTATGGAACCACTGAGAGAGAGCTCAGTGTCTGTTATTTGACATGTGTATTACTGCAGGTATGGGCACATGGGTTTCTATCCAGTTATTGTACATCCTGACAGTACATGCATGTTCCGTACACTTGTGTGCACTGAGACTGGACCCTAGCCATCTGACCTGTGTATTTCCATGTACATGTGCATAGTGCCTGCATATTTGCAGTGTTACCTTATGGAACTGGTACAGCTTGTTTGTTGTACAATGGACTACATGGAGCCCTGTTCACTGTATCTTTGTTTGCATGCATGTTTGCTTGCAATTACCCTGGAATACCGATCACACCTGCAATGCATAGTTATAGAGCTTCTGTGGACTCCTAGTGCCATCTGCATAGCCTACTATATGTATGGCCATGTCCCACTTGACAGGTTGCCACTGTTTGACCTGTTCACATGTACATTGCCTGTGACACAGTGCATATGACCTGCCTGGCATGTGTCCACGTGAGCAGTCATATATGCTACTGCTAAGTAATCACAGGCACTACACCTTCACACATTCATCTTCTGTTGAACTACCTGCTTTGCTAGGGACAGCCTGCACCTGTCACCCCTGGCCTATCAGATATTGGCAAAGGCTCTTGCTACCCCCATAGTGCCTATGTTAGGCAGGGCTCAAATGACAAACCCACCTTCATAGGTATCACAAGGGATACGACACTAAGAGCAATGCTACCCAATGCCAGATGTCTAAACCTCCAGATGCATGCACCCAAAACACTCCTTGGCATGGAAAACATCGATATCTGTGCAGTAACAGATGCCTGGTTCAGGGCTACTGAGAGCACACCAGCACTACCGGGTGTAACCCGGTTGATTTCTTTGATACAGTCACCGAGGCCATTGCTGAGGGGAAGGTGGTTCACACAGCCTACCTGGACCTTGCAAACGCCTTCGCAACAATACCCCACTTGGGCATTCTAGGGAAGCTCACCAGCTTAAATATAAGCCCCTATGTCACTAGATGGATTGCACAGTGGCTCAAGAACAGAACCCACATGGTTAGCATTGCTGGAGCTATGCCAGACCCCATAACAGTTACAGGTTGTGTCCCAGAAGGCTCAGTCCTGGGACCCTCTTGTTTGGTACATATTTATTGGAGGTACAGGCCAACACGGCTGAACTGTGGCTGTCCAAATATGCAGATGACTGCAAACTGGACACCATAATCGACTCCCCAGCTGACACAAGCATCTTCCAAAGGGGCATCATAGCAACAGACAACTTGTGCCAGAGCCATGGCCGTCTGCTGAACAGTGTGTAGAAGGGGAATGTGCATCCTGTAGTCTGTTCACCTAGTTGCCAAAAGGGACATTGTCCTCACACACACTAACCCCCCTCAGCCAAAAACACACACTTGCAGGATTCAAACCCCTATCTGACTGTTATGACACGTGAGACGGACGCATTAGCAGAGCACGCTATTTGCATTACTGGGGGTTTTCTCTTCCCCTGCTATACGTATAGAGTGCTGACATCATCGGTGTTTAGAAAAGGGAATGGGCATCCTGTAGTCTGTTCACCTAGTTGCCAAAAGGTACATTTCCCTCACACACTAACCCCCCTCAGACAAACACACACACTTGCCATTCACAGGATTCAAACCCCTACCTAACTATGTTATGACATTTGAGACAGACGCATTAGCAGAGCGCGCTATTCGCATTACTGGGAGGTTTCTTTTCTCCTGCTATACTTATAGGGTGCTGACATCATCGGTGTTTAGAAAGGGAATGTGCATCCTGTAGTGTCTTATCCTATTTGCCAAAAGGGACATTACCCTCACACACACTAACCCCCCTCAGACAAACACACACACTTGCCATTCACAGGATTCAAACCCCTACCTACCTATGGTATGACATTTGAGACGGACGCATTAGCTGAGCGCGCTATTCGCATTACTGGGAAGTTTCTTTTCTCCTGCTGTACTTATAGGGTGCTGACATCATCGGTGTTTAGAAAGGGAATGTGCATCCTGTAGTGTCTTTTCCTATTTGCCAAAAGGGACATTTCCCTCACACAGACTTACATACACACCAACCCCACTCACACACACACACACTGAGCACTTGCAGGATTTGAAACCCCTACCTAACTATGTAATGACACTTGAGACGGACGCATTAGCAGAGCGCGCTATTCGGATTACTGGGAAGTTTTTTTTCTCCTGCTGTACTTATAGGGTGCTGACATCATCTGTGTTTGGAAAGGGGAATGTGCATCCTGTGGGCAGGCAGACACCAAGCACACTATGGCTAAGCTGTCATTCCCTAGGGCAAACAGCCTAGTGTAGACCTCTACACCATTATGTTTACTTGTCAAATGCACATTATTTGTTGCTGATAGACTGTTTGCATATCTTTATTGCCATAGCATTCCCTGTTGGTATGAACAACTTCTGCATCTGTGGAAAATGTTTGCATATGGGAGGGATCCACTATATCACGTATGTCTCTGTAGTCATTTAACTGTGTGCACTGGGCAGACTGCTGTAATGTGGTTGGTTCCTGGCATAACACATAACAATACCAGATATGTGTGTCCAACTGCTAAACCAAGATTTGGACTAAGTGTGTGAGCATGCCCAGTTCAGCCTTCCCATGGCATGTTGTCAAAGTGTGTGAGCATGCCCAGTGTGGGCATTCCATATGTTGGACTCTGCAGCCCACCACATTTGTGGATGTGTGTGAACTTCACAAACTATCACCCGTTTATGGTTGTGGGTTGTGTGTTGTCATGTTGTGTAGTTACTGTACAACTGCTTTGTGTGTGAACACAACAGGATTATACTGTGCCTGCAGTGTTTGCATGGGATACTTTGCATACAGTTGTCAACATCCTTTCACACTGACCTAACACTGTAGTACTGTATAGTGTGCTGGTAGTACTTTGACTGTGGTGGACAGTATCCTGGGCTTTACTGCTATCACTGCTTTACATTTTGATAGTGGGCACAACAGCCTGGTTGGGGCCAGTTGTGTACATCTGACCATGTTGCATTCTGTTCAGATATGAACTACTTACACCAGGCTTGTCCAACATTGTTAGTGTATTCCACAACATAGGTGTACAATTGCAAACACTAGCGATGTGCCCTAGTCCATGTCTAATGCAAGTTGGAGAGTGTGTTTGTCCTTCGACACACATTGTAAGAGGAGTTTGCCATGACATATGTCATGGTTAGTATACTGTGCCTCTGTCTACCTGTGACATGACAGTGATACCCAGGATAAACCTACCATCTCCTGTCCACCCATCAGGATTCCTATTGAGGAGGATTGATAAGTGACTCTATGGGTAGCCTGTGCTGAGGGTTCACTCATGGGTGGGAGTGGCTTCTGTGTTATGGATCACACAGTACAGCTTGTCCTATGTAAGTCAGTGCTGGGGTTCAGGTCTGTCATGTGCATAGCTCACTGCCATTCAGATTGTACTAGGTGCAGCATGTTTATTGATGCCAGCAACACAGGCAACGCATGGCATCTGTGTAGGCTGTTTGATACTCCTGATGAGGTACTGTTGGGGACTTTACAGTTGATGGAGGTGTCTGCTGAGGTACATCCCACAGGGGCTATTGTAGTCGATTGTACCACTGATGCAGGATGACTGCAGAGCCACAATGACCTCCCCTTATGTAGATCTGACAGCCTTCATGATTAGGTGGGTATATGGTATGTTTCTGTAAACACTACAGCACATGTTTGTCCAATGCAGGATATCTATCACCCTGTGTCCCCAGGTCTCTCATTACATGTTAACTACATAATGGGTTAACACCTATGTGGTAATTGGTGGGCACTTACTGTATAGCCACGGGGGTTGACTATACACGTTTCTGCACTTAGCTTGCTGACATAGCTATGGCACCAGTTGTCTGTTTCTATGTGGCCCTTTTGTGGGATGCATGTGTCAGCTGGTGGATCATATGTGGTGAGCAGTTTGTAGTCCTCTGCAAACATGTTAGGACACAGTCCTTCCATGTTTGCCTGTACCTATGGGACATATATACCAGACGAGGGAGATACCAGGACAAAGCCTTGTGGGATGCCAGTTATATCTGGTTTGTAGTCTGACATGGCTGAAGCATGTCTGACCATGTCTGTTCTGTCCTTGGTCTGGTTTGCAACCCTCTACTGACATGTGGGTTTATATTTACGCTGGTGAGCCTATCTATACTGAACATGTAGGGTATTGTATAAGAAGCCTTTGCAAGGTCCAGATACACTGTGTGGAGCACATTGCCCTCATCAATGACCTTAATGACTGTTTCAATTGAGTCAAACATGGTTAGGGGCAGGATCTGCACTTGAGAAGGCCACACTGGGTTGGGTCCGGTGTCAGTAGGTCCCCAACATCCTTATGTCTGTGGTACATGCTGATCCTTTCCATAGCTGTGCAATCTGGGCTTCTCAGGATTCTGGGGTAGTACTGTTCAGTATCCATTCAGGCAACACCTTTGTTGAGATGGACCACTGTTGTTGTACACTGCTCTTTGGGTACATATTCTGTGGTAAGGCTGACATTGAGCAGTAGTGTGGTTTGGCATTCCATTCATCTGAGACTCCATGTTGCACTAAGCCCAGGACACCATCTCATACCATTGCTGCTGTGTGTTTTGCTTTGGAGATGTTGTCTGTTACCTCAGCATCTGCAATGTCAGGGGGCCAGCAGTCTGCTGGGATAGATATTCTGCATTCGTGGGGGTGGGGGGGTTTGCACTGCACCTGTCAGGATGTATGTTGGCAATATGTGTGTGTGTTTGTGGTATTTGTGTGATTCAGGGCATATCTGTGAATTCCCAACATGGCTCCTACCATCAGTTGTGTAAGCCTTGGGATTATCCTTAGTGTCCTGTACAATTTGTATCTACATAGGTTCATAGGTTCATACTAGGCTATCCACCCTGGGCATTTGTTAGCCTAGCCAGAGTGTGTGTGGCTTTTGAGACCCCTTGCTATGTGGATATTATGGCCATTTATGATTTGCTTTGCTGTGCCTCTGTCTGGACATGACACAGTGAAGACCCCCACTGTAACTCTACAATCATCCATCCACTTGGCAAGATTCCTGTTGAACAGTGTCAGTGAGGGGCTCTGCCTAACATGGAGTGGGATTCTGGTCCAGTGTGTGGGGAGCCTCTGGATTATGTATCTGTCCCACCGGCACATCCTATTTCATTATTTGTTGAGGTTGACATCTCTCACTCTCGCAGCTCCAATGGATATGTGTTGTCTGGGGTGGAGCATGTCCATTACTCCTGTGTTGGGCATGGCCTCCTACAACAGGCATGCAATGCCTCTGTGTGGGCAGTCTGTGACTGGAGTCAGCTGGGGTGTCTACAGCCAGGCAGCATATGACATATATGTGAGACACTTTATCCTCTTGGTGAGGTACCTTTGAGGTCTTTCTAACTGCTGCAGGTGTCAGGTAAGGTAGATCCCATATGAGGCATTGTACTGGATTATGGGTGTGATTGGGGAAAAGTATAGGGGCACAGTGACCTCTGTTGCCGTAGATGTGACTCCTTTCCTGATACGGTGTCACATGTAGACAGTCTTCCTAGCCACATTGGCAATGTGGGTGTCACATAACAGGTTACTGTCCACTTGTGTCCCTAGGTCCCTGGTTACTCCTTCCATACATAATGGTTTACCACCTATGTGGTAATTTGTGGTACCTTGTTTGGTATTTGGTGGGACATTCATACTGTCCAGTGTCTTCAGGACGGTTGGGGGGGTTATTGTGTGTGAGAGTGCGGTCTGTAGCACGCTACAGACTGCACAGCAGTGTTGCCTACAGTTAGTTGCACATGGGTGAACTCCACTGCCTTGTGCATTGTCAGTTACCTGGACGTATGGGTGTCTGTGCTGCCTATGGATACTCACCTCCTTTTATGTTGTGTTCCAGGTTTTGGGGCCATGACACATGGTACGTGGTATAACCTGGTAGTGCTGGTGTGCTGTCAGGAGCCTTGCAGCAGGTTTCTGTCACTGCACAGACATCGATGTTCTCTATTCTGGGGATGGCCTCGGGAGCATGCATATTGGGGTGTACACATCTGGCATTGGTCAGCATTTGCCTTATGTTTCTTCCCACTTATGTTTTCTCGGGTGGTGGGTCAGTCTTTTCAGCCTTGCCTACAAAAGGCTGTATGGAGGTGGCAAAGGCCTTATCCAATATTCAGACGCCCAGGTGCAGGCCATCCCACAGGCAGCTGCATGGCTTGTCAAGCATGACATCCCAAGCAGACAGACATTGGATCCCCTTGGAATGACACCAGTAAGTGTGCTACTTGCTATGACTGATCATTCCGTGTTTGTACTGTGGCATTATTCTTGGTAAGGGTAGGTTGCTGCGAACGGTGAGTGTCATACCGGCCTGGACTACATAATCGGATAGCTCATCTGTGTCTCTTTACGTGTAGTCTAGGGCAGTACATCTCAGGTCATTCACACCAGCATGGACTATGACTGCATCATATTTCTATTTGCTTTGGAGTGACCTACATATTTCTGTTATGTGGCATATTGTGGCAGCCTACAGGCAGCTTACTGTACCCTTTCCCTTGTTCAGTCTGGTGTGCGGGACAGCAGTGTGTCTGACTATGGAGTCACCTATTACAACTGTATCAGGCATGTTGTTTCTCCTTCTGGCCTGTGACTGTTTGGCACACCAGCTTTGTGTGCTATGTGTTGCATGTGCTATGTTTGGAGGCTGTTTCTTTGGGTTTCTGCTTTAGTGGCCTCTGTTGGTGTGCTGTGTTTGTGATTTCTGCCTCCGGGAATGTATTTCTGTGTTTATGTGTTTGGTTTGCAGTTGTGATAGGTCTATGTGGGTATGTGTTTGTGGTGTGTGTGGTTACCTTCTCTACTGACTTGTTTTGGGTGCGCTGAGTTGAAGGAGCTCTGCCTCCGGTTTGGATGGATGGTTGCATCTCTCACATATATTTGTATTTCTTGGGTGGAGTTGGGGGTTGTCTGTGTACTTGGGGCAGGTGTAACATTCCCTCAGGATTCACAGATTCCACTTGTTGTGGCTGGCCTTAGTGGATTGCATGTGTGGACAGATTTTATTGCCATACTACTGATCAGTAATTACTGCATTGTTCATGTTTGCTCTATCATGTAGTAGCTTCCTCATTCTCTTGCATGTTTTGGTTATGGCTGGTGTCCACCATGCCAGATGTAGGCACTGTGTCTTGTTTTAATTTGGGACTGCATAATCCAAGCATTCCTGGCAGTGTTCATGGAATGGCTGTATTACAGGTTCTGAGGTGTGGCCCATATTTTGCACCTGCACGGGACCTTTAATGGATTCCACATCAGTTTGGAGGTGTGCAAATATTGCTTAGCACATGTTTTCCACTGTGGTTTTCCGGCCAGGGACTGTGGTCAGGATTTGTATATCCAGTGTGATTACTATATGGTCTGGTTTTACCAGTGAGCAATACACTTCTCATCTTGACATCCCGTACCCATGTTGCTGATTATCACATCCAGTATGCTTACCTCTCTTATGGGGGTGGTACGTTGTTCCTGGGCCTTTTGGTTTGTGGATTCGATGAACTTTTGTCCTACACTGTTGCAGCTGGTATAATGCTCCCAGTCTATGTGTCTGGGTATTTGCAGTCGCCCAATATAATGTGGTTTGGAGGACTTGATATATTCATGTATTCCAGCATGGGCCGGATGCAGTTCCTGGTGTTGGGCCAGTAGTCTGTAGCAGGCTATAAACTGGGGGGCAGTTTTAGCCACTGTTACTTGAGCATGGCTAGTCCATGCTGCTTTTGTGGTGGTACCAACATGGGGTGTGGTTATCCTTGACAATTCTTGCTAGTCACCCTCCTTTTGTAGCTTGTTCCAAGTTTTGAGGATGTACAGCACAGTATGAGGTGTAACCTGGTAGTGTTAGGGTGCTGTTGTGAGCCTTGCCTCAGATTTATGTTACAGCACAGTTATCAACATTCTCCATACTGGGTGGGCTTAGACTGCATGCATCTTGCTGTTTGAACTTATCCCTTATCTTATTCTTATCCCTTCTGGTACCTATGGAGATAGGTTTGTGTTTTGAGCCTTACCTATTCAGGGCACACTGTGTGTGACAACAGCCTTTGCCAGTATCCATACAGCCTGCACTGATAGGTGCACACCAGTCCTAGCAGGTGGTGCATCATGTCATGCTCAGCATGTCATCCCAGACTGGCACACATTGGGTCCCCTTTGCCTAACTGCAATACTTCAGTCAATTGTTGCACTTCATCATCTCATTGTCATGTTGTGGCATGCTGCTTGTTGAGGGTAGGATGTTAGTCGGGGTCCTCAGGTGTGCATATGGTACTTGGTGTTACATTACTTAACACATAGTATTCATGCCTCAGGTGGTGCTGCAGGGCTGCCTCTGTCGGATGCACATATTACACTTCCCTGTACATGTTTGTGAGCAGGTTGTGTCACGTTAGGCATCCCTGTTACTATATGAGTGAGTCAGAGAGGGGTATCATTCCCAAGGTTCCTACTGAGCCAATGTATGTGCTATCGTTGCCTCTTTGCCAAGGCCAGGGCATACTGGGCACACCTCCTTCTGCCTACTGGGGCAGGCTCAGGTTGTTCCTCCTCCGAGTCACGCTGTGCCTGTGGTGGCCTTGGCGATGGTGGGGCTGTTTGGCCCAGCCCTATGCTGGTCCTGCTGCAGCTGTTTTCGCAAGATCATATTATGTAGCATAGCACATACCATGACAATTTGGGTACATGTAGTTGGTGTGTACTGCAAGGCTCCACCAGATGTGTCCAGACACCGGAACCGTGACTTGAGCAGCCCAAACACACGCTCTATTACATTACGTGTTTGTGCGTGTGCCTCATTATGGCGTTCCTGTTCAGGTGTGTGTGCGTTTCTGATGGGTGTCATCAGCCACGGCTCCAGTGCATATCCTGCATCCCCCACTAGGTGTCCATGTGGGATGTCCCCATTGGCAAATGTCTGGTACAGCTGCGTCAAATGCCAGATGTGGGAATCGTGGTAGCTCCCAGGACAGCCAGCACACACATTCATTATTATGCCCTGGGCATCACACACGACCTGGCAGTTGATGGAGGGGAAGCTCTTGCTGTTGATGTATGCCCTACCCCGCTCACCGGCAGGTGCTTTGATGCGTATGTGCGTGCAGTCTATTGCACCCACTACCTCAGGGTATTCCGCTATTTGCTGGAAGAGACGCATGTTGCTGGCCAATACCTCACGGGCATTGGGGAAGTATACATGATCACCGACATGTGCTGACATGGCATCCAGGAACTGGTGCAGTACCCTGGAAGCTGATGCCTGTGATATCCCCATCATATCGCCAGTTGGTCTCTGGAAGGTACCTGTTGCTAGTATTCTTAGGCCAACACATACCTTGGTTTCCACTGGGATGGGTTCCCCTCTATTGGTTCTGTGTGTGAGGCGTGGCCTGCACAGCTCCACTATTTGCTGCAGGAGGTCTCTGTCCACTCTATAGCGCTCTACTATCTCCAGCTCATGTAACCCGTGGTCGGTGACCCTGGGCCTGTACACTCTTCTCCGTCTCCTCACTGCGGGTTGTCTGGCACCATCTGCATTGTCACCACCCTCAGCAAGTCGCCTATGTCTCATTATGACAGCTATGGCAGCCCCTAACATTTCTGCTCTGAGTTCAGCTTTTTCAGTTTTCACTTCTGATAACTTAACTCCTGTCTTGCAGTGTCTCTTGAGAGAAACATTCTGCACTGCTGTTTGCAGAGTTTTAAGTGCTGGGCCGGCCTAGTATTCTGCCTGTGTAATTGCCTGCATCTAATTGTTTTCACCTGCTAGCTCCAGCAGTATTCCCTGCTAACTTCCTACTACATCTGTTGCTTCCTTTTTCCTTTCTGTTTCCTCAGGGTGGAGCCGTGTGCAAACCAGCAGAAACACGCTCACAGTGGCTTACACGTGCGCACACATACTTACACAGTTTAGAATCTGCTTATTCGGATTAAAACGCGTGCACGCCCGTGCAAATGGTGTTAAACATCTCCCAACACGCTCCCACATACTCAGTCTGCCTTACACGCGTGCACACCGCCTTACTCGCGCTTCATGGTGCGCACACGTGCGCATACACGTCCAGCAGGAAACTTTGGTGTAAGCAACAGTGTACACCTTCCATTTCTTGACTTTCTCATGTTTACTTAGTGGCACACCTCTTTCCTTGATATCTGTCTGACATCTGTCATGTAACTCTACCCTCCAATGAACTCCATCTCTTTCTACCATTCCCCTCCTGCGATGTCACCTATCTCCTACTCTGTTCCTCCCCCGTATGTAACTCTTACACTACTCAGAATGTGCTCATTTGCTATGTGACAGTGGAATTCAGTATCCTTACACTCATTTGCATCAGATTGCCTACCAATGCTTAGTTACATCTCTTAGACTCAGCTTCCCCCCTTAGCAACCACTACACGGTGACCATGTTGGTTTTCCTATGCTGGTCCCTCCATTGACATTCCATGTATTGCATAAAACCTACATTTGTAGGTTTAAAACCTTCGTTTTTATGTTCTATGCAGCGCAGCCCATTTGCGCGGGGCTGCGCTGGGTTTACACATCGGCAATTGCCAAAAAAATAAAATTATATTTTCCATATATTTGCATGGGGTTACCTTGCCAATGGCCACATATTTGGCCATTGGCATGCTGCCTATAACATATGCACCCTTTATTTGGAGCTGACATGGCTCCATTGCCATGTTTGCAGAAACGTACTCAGTTGTCAACTGAGTACATTTCTGCAGCTAAAACGGCTCTTACACGGGCTGTTCTTGGCTTCCTGGATCGCTAATCAACCTCATTTGCATGCTATTCGGCTGCAAGTGAGGTGATTAGCTTATCCACGCCCACTCTGTGTAAGAGCCGTTTTAGCTTGACTCTTACACGGACTTTGGGCTGTTCCTGGATCGCGAAGGCTGCATGGAGTCTTACACTACTCTTAGACTCCGTGCAAGCCTTCGTGAATCCGGTCCTATATGTTTGGTATAAAAGGTAAAAAAGTTCAAGATGTATTACTAATAATTAGGGAATTTAGTAGATGATATAGTAGTTAGAAATGCTCAGGCAAAAGTGATGGTAGGAGACTTAAGTAAAGCATTTGATTTGATACATCCACGAGTATTATGGGATATATTTAATATGTAAGTCAGAAGATTAAAAATGCATATATGTCAGCATACAAGTATAATATAGTAAAGATTATGATAAATGGATGGTTGAGTGACAGCATAAAGTTAGAGAAGGGTATCAGGCAGGGATGCACATTGAGTGGTATATTATTTACACTAGTAATGAATAAGGAGATGGAGGCTAATAGTTATATTTCTAAGGAAGAGATAAAAATACCCATATTGTTGAATTATGCAGATGATATTATCATTACAACTAAAAATGAAGTTAGCATGAATGTAGTAATAAAGCAGTTACAAAAAGATATTAAGGTGTTTGGGCTAGTATTAAATAAAGATAAAAGTCAAGGCTTAGGCTTTGAAGGAAAGATTGGTAGAGTTGCATTTAATAAAGAAAAATATTAAGATCCTTGGAATAAACTTTGGGAAGCAAGAAATTATACATTCTGTATGGAAAGAGAAAATAGAGGAATATGTGTGTTTTAGATGTCCTTTAGGCTTTCCTTTAAAAAAAATTATATTTCATAAATTCAGTTTTGTTAGCAAAGATTACTTACTTTACTAGTGTCTTTAGTGTTCTTCTAAATTTAGAGAAGGATGTATACAATATAATATTTGCCTTTATATGGGGATCAAGGTTAAACTCTGCAAAAAGTGGGGTGTTATATCTGCATAATGAAAAAGGAGCTTAAAGTTAATAAACCCTATGTTGTATTTATCATCCTTAAATTTATACCCAGTAATGAAGCATTTAAAAGATAATGAGGATACATTAATAACAAAAATATTAAGTGTGAGGTATAAAATGGAATGGTTGACTTTTTTAGTTCTAAAAAAAGGAGGAGCTTCTATAATAAAGAAATGGAAACATATCAAGATAAGGTTAGCTTGTGGAAAATGAATGTGAAAGAAATTGAAAATGATAGAAAAAATGGTATGAAAAGATTATGGAAAAGTATTGCAGGATATATCCTTGAAATGAATTAAATTTGTTTACCGGGATAGTCTGACCGGCTTAATTACCCATTTTCAGTGGAGACCCGAGGAGGAAAGCTCCACAGACAAAAACAGCATAGTACAATACAATACAAAAAAATAGAACAAGACAAAAAAATAATAACTTCAGTTCATCAGTCAGTAGTATACAGGTGCCAAAGGAATTGCAACTTAAGTCCACAATATACACTGAATAATTCTAGAGATTATTCCAATTACATATAAATCAGTAGGTTTGAAATACAGTAAATTATACAGAAATTAATTTTTAGTATTATTTAGAAATGGGTAATGTCAGTGTTTCTATAGTAAGT
Organism: Protopterus annectens; assembly: GCF_019279795.1. Classification (NCBI taxonomy): domain Eukaryota; kingdom Metazoa; phylum Chordata; order Ceratodontiformes; family Protopteridae; genus Protopterus; species Protopterus annectens. The sequence goes on along the minus strand of NC_056726.1, from coordinate 413,473,617 downwards.
GAAATTTTGCAGGCCTAACTTACAGTATTTGATGGGTGAGATGAGAAAAGAGAATGGCAGATGTAGGTCACTGTAGTGTGAGAAAGATTGAGGGTGAGGGATACTAGAGGGGTTGAGGAAAAAAGTGTGAGTAGATATAATGGGATAAGTGGAGACTGAAAAGAGGGTAGAGAAAGAAAGGTGAGTGGTTGAAGTACTTGCTTAAGTTTAGCCAGGAGAGGTACAAGAGCATTCATTGCCAGTTGTTGGTTATGTGGGTCCTGAAAGTTTTTTGAACATGGCTGAGCTGGTGGTATTAAGGATATACTGGGGGATGGAGTTTGCGGCTTTGGAGATTTGAATGGAATATAGGGAGTCTCTGTAGCTATTATTGGATTTAGTGACCTTTAATAGGAATTTGTCTGTGGATCTTAGGGTTCTGTGGTTTGAGTATGGTTGGACAAGGTTAGGGAGTGCTGGGCAGTTTTCAGGTTTAGTAATTATGGTATGTGCAGTGGTAATTTGGCAGAGAGAGACAGGAGGTTGGGTAGTTCTAGCCAGTTTAGTTGATGGAGTGCTGTACAGTGGTGTGATCTATATGGGGAATGTGTAACGAATTTGGCTATGTTATTATAGCATTGCTGCAAGAATGAAGAGATGTAAAAAACATATAGAAGGTCAAGATTTTCTATGGACATTGTCTATACAAAAGCCACCAGTAAAGGCAAATATGCCGTAAAAAAGTATAAAAGACAGAGTTTGTCTGCATTATGTTGAATCTGAAACATGTGAACATGTTTTTATAGAATGTAAAAGGATAAAAATGTTATGGGAAAAAGATTATAGAGAGAAAATATGTGAATGACTTTAAAGATGTAAGCAATTTAAATATGGACATGATTGAATGTGGCTACTACAGATGTAAAAGTAAAAAAGAGGTGTAAAATCCTAATAAAAAAAGTTTGTCATATTATGGCTAATCTGGAATCAGATGGTTAAGATAATCATGTTCAATGAAGAATGGGACTTAGCAATGATGTTGAAAGAAATAAAGTTTTGGTTGTGGAAACTGGAGTGGGGGGATCAAAAAAGTAATAAGTATGTGTTGTATATGATGAAGTAAAATGAAAAAGGAATATGCGATTTGTACATGATATATATATATATATATATATATATATATATATAGAGAGAGAGAGAGAGAGAGAGATTAAATAGTTGAAAATATGTATATGGAATATAAATAAGTACTAGTGTAAATAATTTTTGTGATTGTGTAAAATACTTATGGATTATGTAAATAAAGAACTCCGACTCTTTTCTGTAACTGCAACAGGATCTTTCACATCCACCTGAGTTACCACCAGCTTATGCAGATGGGGCTTCAGTTTAACATCTCTTCCAAAAGACAATGCATTCCGGAGTGCAGCACCCCCTTATACTACACTATGGTGTCAGTAATCAATCTACTTTGGCTGGGAATAGAACCCACAGCTTTCTGTGCCACTGACACTGATGAATGGTAAAGGTAAGGATACTACAAGTAACAGCAGGTATCATTTTAATCCAAGTCATCTTTTCACCTACTAAAAAGAAAAGAAACAAATACACCACTCTTCAGATGACAAAGTCTAAACATCGCCATGAAATGTAATGAAGCAAAAGGAAACTTAGCTAGGTGACAAAGTCTAAACAACTCCTGAAATATAGTGAAGCAAATGGAAGCATAGCTAGGTTTAAAATACACCATCAGAGACAATAGCCTATGACCTATGAACTTATGAAGAATCCAAAAATGGGTAAATAATATGAAAATGAGTAAAACTCTAACATCAGTGTGAAGATAGATGAAGGCTGCCAGACTAGCCAGATAGAACTTTGTAGATAATTCTGTCATTTGTAAATATTAATATAAGCCACAGGATTGTTCTCTTAAATGGGAAAAATGGTGTTAAACGTGGAACTGCAAAAATGTACCAACAGTGCACTCTGCTGTAACAAAGCTGATAAGTCAATTCTTTGATGTCAAAACTCAGAGCCGATATGTCTGGATGAAGGAATTCTGCCTATTGTTTTAAGGCCAGAGTTAATGGCTAGAATTTGCATGTATAATTTCTTTTCTTGCTCTGGTTCCTGACCAGCTGCAAGATCAAAGGGGCAATTAACCTCTGAGAGTCTGTTAGCCTGGGAACCAGAAAGAAATTATGTAATCTGAAATGAATCAGTGGTACTGTGTTATCATTTTAAGTACAGAAAGAATGAGAGCATTAGAGCATTTGTCTTGAGAACATCCAACTCACCACTCTGCCTGTGTCTGTATGCAAGTAGGATCTTAGACTTTAGTGGTTCACTTTGAAATAGCTAGGAATTAGGAAGATTAAACTAAGTGTTTTTCTGTGTTAATGTTAGAGCTATTTTACTGTATTATTTTAAGCATTTTCTTGTGATCTCTGAACTCTTGACTAGTACTTTTTAGTAAGAAGTATTGTCTTGTGATTTTATTAGGTTCATAGGTTCAAAGAGGTAGGTACTAGGCTATCTGCCCAAGGGCATTTATAAGCCTAGCCAGAGTGTGTCAGCTTTTGCCGCCCCATTGATTAATTAACTGATCCTCTGTCAAGCAGAGCCAATGAAGTGATCCCAGGGGTGTATTTTCTGTTACCCATCCACTCGTCAAGGTTTCTCTTGAAGAGTGTTAGTGAGGGGCTCTGCCTAATGTAGTTTAGAATTTTGTTCCAAAGCATGGGGAGTCTCTGTGACAGGAATCTATCCCTCCAGCATGTTCTATTTATTGTTGTGGTGAGGTTTAGCTCACTAGAGCGCGTGGCTTGCAGTGACTTGGATTTCTTTAGGTGGTGCATGTCCATCAGTTCTGAGCTGGACATGGCTTTGCAAGTCAGGCAGAGATCACCTCTGAGTAAGTGATATTCCACTGTGATTTTTCAGTCGGGCTGCATAGGACATATGTTTGAGGCCATTAATTCTTTTGGTGAGGTACTTTTGTGGTCTTTTCAGCTGTTGGAAGTGTCTGGTGAGGTATATTCCAAATGGGGCATTGTACTCTATGATGAGTCTAATGAGTGACGAGTAGAGGGGCACTATAACCTCTTTATTTCTAGATGTGAACCCTTTAGTAATCAGATGGGCTACATAGAAGGATTTCCTAACTACTTTGGCAATATGATTGTCAAAGGAGAGATTGCTATCTACCTGGGTCCCCAGATCTCTTATTACCTCTTTTGTATTAAGGGGACTGCCACCTATGTGGTAATTCGTGGGTGTTTTGTTTTTACCAAATGGAATGACTGTGCATTTTTTGGCATTTAGCTTGAGGCCATGACTTTGACACCAGGTGTCTGTCTTAGTAAGGCCCTTTTAGAGGATGTCTGCGTCAGCCGGAGAGTCAGTTATGGCTCCCAGTTTGCAGTCAGCAGCAAACTTGGTTAGCCATAGTCCTCCTGTATTTACCTGTACTTCTGAGAAGTATATGCCGAACAGTAGTGGTCCCAGGACCAAGCCTTGCAAGACACCACTTGTGACTGGTTTAGAGTCGGACCTGGAGCCCACTATTCTTACTGTGTGACTTCTGTCTGTAAGCCAGTTGGCAACCCATCTCATGATGTAGGGGTTTATGTTCAGGCTGGTGAGTTTTTCTGTAATACCCGAGTGGAGAATGGTGTCGAAAGCCTTGGCTAGGTTAAGGTAGGCTGTGTGAACCACCTTTCCCTCATCTATGGCCTTGGTGACTGTCTCAAAGAAGTCAACTAGGTTTAGTAGGCATGATCTGCCCTTAACAAAGCTGAACTGGGTCGGGTCAAGTGTTTGGAGGTTCCCACTGTCTTTGTTAATGAGTTCTATGATGATGCACTCCATAGCCTTGCAGACCAGGCTAGTCAGACTTATGGGGTGGTAGTTACCAGGGACAGTTGTGGCCCCTCCTTTGTAGAGAGGAATAACCATTGCTGTGCACCATTCTATGGGCACTTAACCTGTGGAGAGGCTGAGGTTGAACAGAGTGTTTAGGTGGGGGGGTTAGTTTGTTCTATAGTTCGTGCAAGACGCAGCCTGGGACACCATCTGGTCCCATTGATGCTGTGTTTTAGGCTTTTGAAAGGGCTGTTTTCACCTGTGCATCTGTGATTTTTGGAACACTACACTTTTCCAGTATTGTTGTGGGCCCTTTTGAAGGTGAGAGGGGGGTGAAGTTTGCACTGAATCTATCTGCCTGGATGTTGGCAATATCAGTAGGTTCAGTATATTTTATGCTATTTTGCAGTAGTTCAGTGCATATCTGTGAGTTGCCACTTAGATTCTTAACATAGCTAAAGAAGGCTCTGTGGTTATCTTTTGAATCCTTGGCTATTTTTCTTTTGAAGTTAGCCTTGGATGATTTCATGAGGGACCGTAGTTTCTTACTGATACTGATCAGGGATGTCTTTCCTTCTTGGGATTTGCTTTTTTTCTGAACTAGTTTCCTACTTCTATTGTATAGCTTGTTTATGGCAGAGGTCCACCAAACTGGTTTCCTTCTCTTAGGTGAGTGAGTCTTGGTTTTGGTAGGGATGGCATGATCCATGCATCCTTGTAGGTGCTCATAGAGTGCATTTGTAAAGGTTTCTGCATCTTGGGCAGCATTATCCTTTAGCGTGGGGGTTATTTATTATTAAATATTTTTAAACCTTTCAACTGTGGCTGTTTTGTGTAGAGATAATTTAAGCTCTAGAGTACATTTCATGTATATAGTTATACTGTACCAAGTCACTCCAAATAAGTCCTGACTGATTGCACTTACCATTTGGATAATAATATTGCACAGTAATAATTGGACACTCTTTCATAAGGGCCCGTGAGTAGCTGATAAATATTAGCTGAGTGGTGGCAGTGGTCTACTGTATAGTCTGGGTAAAAGGGGCATGGATGGAGAACCTGTGCCAGCCTTTCCCAGGAGTGTCTGTGTGGTTGTATAAACTCTTATCTCAAAGTGTGTGTGTGTGTGTGTGTGTGTGTGTGTGTGTGTGTGTGTGTGTGTGTGTGTGTGTGTGTGTGCGTGTGTGTGTGTGTGTGTGTCAGCTACTTGGGCAGGGGCATGAAACACTGGTTGGACAGAGAGGGTGCTGGAGGTTTTAGCTTGCCTACTAGGCTGAGATATGGACCCTATAGCTGTGCCAGTGGGGAGTCTTATTGGGCACTTGGAGAGAAAGGGAGAAACCAGCCTCAGACTGACTGTGATCTCTATGTGCTCTTAAGGGAAATTTTATTTAACTGTGTGTGTATTTATCATCCTTTCCCTATATGGATGCCCCATCACTGGTGTTAGTGGTGAGGATTGAGGGTCCTTGATTGCTGGACCAGTGCACAGGCATCGCCATATTAATTGTTTGGCAGTGGTGGGATAGCCACACCACATATTAATTGGTTGGAATATACTAATTGGCTTGTAGTGGTGTGGGTAGAGTGAATTCCTGTAGCTTGTGTACAGTGATCACTGAAGGTGTTTTGTACTTTAAATCAGCCACCCAGTGAATAGTCAGAGTTCAGATCACAATTTATTTCTTTTGTTAGCTTAGTTAGTTAAAAAGAGCAGGCAGCATGTCAGCAGGGGATTATGGAAAGCTGACTAGGAGACAGCTGGCTGAGATGTGCCAGGCTAGGGGAATGGTGCATGGAAACCTGACTAAGGCAGACATGATTGCAGCTTTAGGCACAGCTGCATCAGAAAACAGCAACTAGGAGTACGATCAGACTGGCAGTGGAGATGTACCACCCTCAGAGAATGGACAGCTCAACCTTTCTGCAGAGGACTTAAAAATACATCTGGAGCTAAAGAGACTTGAGTTGCAGGATAGGCATTTTGAAACAGAATCAGCTGAGAGACTGAGGCATCTGCAGGCTGAGGAGAATGAGAAAATGCTACACTTGGAAGCTGAGGTAAAGGAGAGGCAGAGACAGCATGAGAAGGAGATGCTGACTCTTTGCCAGAGTCACGGAGGTAATGGGGAAGGGAGTAACTGGACCCGAGAAGCACAAAAGTTCAGTAAATTTCTTCCGCTGTTTAAAGAGGGGGATAATTTTGATAGTTTCATTCATATGTTTGAGACGGTATGTAAACAGTATGATGTTGATCAAAGGATCTGGGTACAGTTCCTGAACCCCTTACTCCATGGTAAAGCTGTAAGTGTGTTTTCTAAAATGTCTGATGTTGACTGTTTTAATTATACTACAGTTAAGAACTGTTTTTTAGAATTGTTTAAGCTAGCACCTGAAATGTATAGGACAATGTTTTGTGAGCATAGATGCAAGGCAGATAAAAGTGTGTGTGAATGTGTTGCTGACCTGAGCACTTATTTTCATAGGTGGATGAGTGGATGTCAGGTTACCACTTTTGAAGGGCTGGCAGACCTTTTAGTGAGGGAACAATCCCTTAGCACTTTGCCTGAGGACATGAGGATCTGGTTAGCTGAGAGACAATTTGCTACTTCAGATGAGTTGGGGAAGAAGGGAGCTGTATACCTAGCAAGCAGGGCATCCCTGGACAGGAAAGGGACCCCCAGTACTGCTTATGGGTCAAAAGGAACCCATGGTAGGCAGCACAGACTGGCCCAACAGAATCTGCCAGTAGCAGGAGAAGCCTCTGGTCCAGGTGCACATCCAGGACCTAGGGTTAAATGTTTTGAATGCAACCAGTGGGGCCATGTGGCATACAGATGTCCACAGAGGCAAGGTGGGGAACAAAAGATGAGGGAGCCAGTAAGTGGAGAAGACAAAATGCCAGTAGTAGGTTGTCTTGAGACAATAGGGGTACTGAACTACCATCATGCAGATGTCCTGATAGGGAAGATTTTGATGAGTCAGTACTATGTGTTAATGCCATTACATGCAGTCAGGCTTCGAGACAAGCATATGGGTTTGGTAGCCTGGGGGAGACCCAGACAGACTGCATACTTGCAACCAGGACTGGTGAGGTGGTTACTTCAGGGAGGGAGCTACTTTGTAGCAGTGAGACTGAAAGTGAGCTACAGCTGCTTGTGGTTACTGATGTTCCCTTGGGCAGAGTGACTGCAAAGGTAGACGTGAGTAGTAGTACCCAGGCTGACAGTGAGGCACCACTGTCAGAGGATACCAGACTTCATGTGGAAGGGGAACTGGGAATGGCTACAATGAGAGAGTTGAAACAGGCTTAGCTCTCAGACCCTACATTGCAAGGTCTGAGGCAGTTAGCTAGTGAGGCACGTGATTCTCAAGGGAAGGGGGAATCCGTATACTGGGACAAAGGGTTACTATATAGAGAGTGGACCTCTGAGGGAAGGCTAGAAAGTGAGAGGGTACAGCAGTTGGTAATGCCTAGAGTCTACCATCTGGCATTTCTAGCCATAGCCCATGATATTCCCTTTGCAGATTATATGGGCATAAAATGGACAAAGAGACATACTATGCAGAACTTCTATTGGCCTGGAATTTCCAGAGATGTAATAGGGTACTGCAGGACCTATGAGCAGTGCCAAAAGGTAGGCAAAGCAGGAGACAAGGTAAGACCTCCTTTGGTGCCTTTGCCTGTGATTGAGGTGCCATTTCAAAGGGTAGTTTTGGATATTGTGGGGCCTCTGAGTACCCCAAGTTCCACAGGGAAAAAGTATATCCTAGTGGTAGTGGATTATGCTACACGATACCCTGAGGCAGTGGCTTTGTCCTCCATTGAGGCAGAAAAGGTGGCAAATGCTTTGTTAGAGATTTCAGCAGGGTAGGTTTCCCAAAAGAAATACTGATAGACAGAGCTGCCAATTTCATGTCATGTTGGCTTGTCTGTGGAAGTACTATGGGGTGAAGCACATGAAGACCACCCCTTACCATCCCCAGACTAATGGTCTTGTTGAGAGGTTACTCTACAATCAAGTCCATGCTACAGGCATTTGCAGACCAGTTTAAGAGGGAGCGGGACAAATATTTGCCCCATCTGTTGTTTGCTTACAGAGAGGCTCCCCAGGAATCCACAGGTTTTTCACCGTTTGAGTTGCTGTAATGGCATAGGGTGAAGGGACCATTAGATTTAATTTGAAATGAGTGGGAAGGTGAGTGTGAACCTCATAAGGAGTCTGTTGTGGCATATGTCCTAAACCTCAGGACAAGGCTCAGGGAACCCTTGGGCTTGGCCCAGGAGAACCTGTCAGAAGCCCAACAACAGAAAAAGGTGTGGCATGACAGTAATGCTCGCGCTAGAGAGCATGCTGTAGGGCAGCAGGTAATGGTTCTCATTCCTGTCAGATACAATAAGCTGCAACCAGCTTGGGAGGGATCCTACAAGGTGGTAAGAAAGGTAAGTGATGTTAAGTACACAGTAGAACTGCTAGGCAGGAGGCAGAAGCACAAATTGTACCATGTTAATATGATGAAACCTTACCATGATAGGAAGGCCCCCTGTGCTGAGCATTTGCAGTGGATTGTAGGAGGAGTTTGCGGGAGATTTGATGACTGATCTCCTCAGTGAGGCTCAGACTGACACCTCAGTGGAAGGGGTACCAATGTCCCAGCAGCTATCTACTACCCAGGTTTGAGAAATCTGAGCAGTGTTATAGGATTTTTTTGGACATGTTCACTGGGAAACCAAGGCGCACCCACCTGGTGCAGCATCAGGTGGATACAGGACCTCAAATGCCTATTAAGCAGGCCCCTTATAGGGCGCCTGAGAGAGTCAAACAGACTCTGAGGGTGAAGATACAGGAGATGTTGGAACTAGGGGTGATTCAAGAGTCCAACAGTCCCTAGACCTCCCCAGTGGTGCTGATGCAAAGAAGGATGGCAGCACCAGGTTCTGTGTGGACTACAGGAAATTAAATAGTGTCACAGAGTCAGATGCTTACCCTATGCCTTGGACAGATGAGGCCCTAGAGCAGCTGGTTGGAGCTAAGTATCTTACAACCACTGATCTTACCAAGGGTTACTGGCAGCTGCCCTTGACTCCCAGTGCTAGAGAGAAGTCAGCCTTAGTGACTCCTTTTGGCTTGTATGAGTTCACAAAGATGCCCTTTGGGATGACAAATGCTCCAGTGACTTTCCAGAGGCTGGTAGATCATATCCTAGCAGGAGTAGGAGGGTTTTCCCTTGCTTACATGGGTGATACTACCATCTACAGCCATTCCTGGCAGGAGAACCTTCAACATGTCTGGGAGTTGCTGGGCAGACTACAGAGGGCAAGGTTGACCATTGAGCCAAGCAAATGTCAGGTGGGTATGGCAGAGGTCTCCTACTTGGGACATAGAATGGGGAGTGGTAAAATCAGGCCAGAACCTGCCAAATGTAGAAGCCATTCAGGGATGGCCTGCACCTGTTATCAAAAAGCAGGTGAGGGCATTCCTAGGGACAGCAGGGTACTACATAAAGTTTGTCCCCAGTTATAGTACCATAGCTGCTCCCCTCACAGACCTGACAAGGAAGAACAGAGCCAGCCAGCAAAATGCCAAGTTGTTAAGATGGAGCCTAGGGTTGTAAGCATATGATATGTCAGTGCAGCACCACAGTGGGATTAACAATGCCAATGCAGATGGGCTCTCAAGACAGGGAATGGGGTAAGGTACACTCAGATAGACCTAACCCTCTCAAGCAATGTTTCTCAAGGGTCACTTGAAAAACTAGCTTGAGTTCCCCAGGGGGAAGATGTTTGAAGATGGATGAAGGCTCGCAGCCTAGCCAGATAGAATTTTGTAGATAATTCTGTCATTTGTAAACATTAATATAAGCCACAGGCTTGTTCTCTTAAATGGGAAAATGGTGCTAAATGTGGAACTGCAAAAATGTAAGAACAGTGCACTCTGCTGTAACAAAGCTGATAAGTCAATTCTTTGATGTCAAAACTCGGAGCTGATATGTCTGGATGAAGGAATTCTGCCTATTGTTTTGAGGCCAGAGTTAATGGCTAGAATTGGCATGTATAATTTCTTTTATTACTATGGTTCCTGACCAGCTGCATGATCAAAGGGGTTATTAACCTCTGAGAATCTGTTAGCCTGGGGACCAGAAAGAAATGATGTAATCTAAAATGAATCAGTGGTACTGTGTTATCATTTTAAGGACAGAAAGAATGAGAGCATTAGAGCATTTGTCTTGAGAACATCCAACTCACCACTCTGCCTGTGTTGGTATGTAAGTAGGATCTTAGACTTTAATGTTTCTCTTAGAAATAGCTAGGAATTAGGAATATTAGACTAAGTGTTTTTCTGTGTTGATGTCAGAGCTATTCTGCTGCATTATTGTAAGCATTTTCCTGTGATCTCTGAACTCTTGACTAGCACTGTGTAGTAAGAAGTATTGTCTTGTGTTTTTATTATTTATTATTAAATATTTTTAAACCTTTCAACTGTGGCTGTTTTGTGTAGAGATAATTTAAGCTCCAGAATACATTTCATGTATATGGTGATACTGTAATAAATCACTCCAAATAAGTCCTGACTGGTTGGTTGCACTTACCATTTGGATAATAATATTGCACAATAATAATTGGACACTCTTTCATAAGGGCCTGTGAGTAGCTGATAAATATTAGCTGGGTGATGGCAGTGATTTCTACATCATATTCTGGGTAAAAGACGCCCAGCTGGAGAACCTGTGCCAGCCTTCCCCAGAAGTGTCTGTGTGTTTGTATAAACTCTTATCTCAAAGTGTGTGTGTGTGTGTGTGTGTGTGTGTGTGTGTGTGTGTGTGTGTGTGTGTGTGTGTGTGTGTGTGTGTGTGTGTGAGCTACTTGGGCAGGGACACGAAGCACTGGTTGGACAGAGAGGGTGCTGGAGGTTTTAGCTTGCCCACTAAGCTGAAATCTGGACCCTATAGCTGTGCCAGCATTGAGTCTTATTGGGGACCTGGAGAAAAAGGGAGAAACCAGCCCCAGACGGACTGTGATCTCATTGTGTTCTTAAAGGAAATTGTACATTACTGTGTGTCTATATTTATTATACTTTCCCTATATGGACGCCCCTCACTGGTGTTAGTGGTGTGGATTGAGGCTCCTTGATTACTGGGCCAGTGCATGGACATCACAATCTGCTTTGTAATAAAAGTCATTTTTTACATCAAGAAAATCCCAGTCAAGAACTAAAAGGCTCGGCTTATTCTCTTCTCTGTTTACTCTTAGGCAGGCACTCTCTTTAGAATAAAATTAAGTATTATACAATCAAAAAGAAATTCATAGGGTTGCTTAAATGCCATCTAATATTTTGGGATTTTTTTTTTGTCAGAGGGTAATTTTCTCAAGAATTAGAATTATTCATATAAATACCATAGGAATAAGTCATTACTAAAAACCTTTCAGAACAAATTCAGCATTGATGACTCACAAGAATCGAATCTGGCATTTTTTGCTAAGGTATATCTTGTTAATATTTCACTTTACTGTACAGTGAAATAATACTAGAAAATATTTGAGTGAAAGTTAAACTCAGAATGCAGGCATGCCAACTGACCTTTGCTTCCTATCTCAACACCTATGCTGTTGCAATGCCCTCTGTTTTCTTCTAGATAAGATATGCACGTGTAGCTGCAAGGTACAGATCTTGAGCTACACTGTTGATTTGGAGCTTTGTATGGACATGAGAGAAATTGTTTATTTTCCTTGCATTACTCTCCAGGACACTATGTTGCTGCTCTTTATTTGCACCAGGGACTTAATTCAGTAAAAAATTTCAGTTTTTTCAACTGTCATTTCCTCAGGCTCATTGCATTTTATAGTACCATATAGTAATACAGATTAGAGAAACACTGAAGTTGACTAAACACAGTAGGCCAAAAAAAAACAGTGAGCTTAAGTCCATAATATACTTTGTTAACTCAAGGTTCATTGCAAAACAAAGATAAAAAATACAGTGACATTTTAAGTACTGCTATGCACTTTCAGTATTAATATAATGAGGATTTTTGTTTGCAAACAATTTCTTTAAACATCTGTTATTTCCCATTATTTAGGGTTTGTTATCCTCAGTTTTAACCCCAAATTATATTTTTTACAAAACATGATGCAAAAGTTCATGTCAAGCTCAGGAAATTGCTTGAAAAATCATGGACAACTGAGATACCTGATACTATAATCACTATTACAATGACAAACAGAATTTTAATATGATTTAGGTTTTGGTTTGCTTCACTATTTCACTATATGAGATGCAGAGGCTAAAGTGAAGGAAATAATGCTGCAAAACAGCACAAGACCAATACGACAAAGTACAACATCCTTTGTGATTTGAACGGCCTTCACGGAGCTGATACAAGGGGCACTTAACTCCTTAGCAAGTAGCTTTCAGCATTTTTTGATCATCTTCTACTGTAATGAATATTGTCATAGCTCTCCTCAGAAGCAGGAACAAAGCCTTGATTTACTGTGTTACTATTTTAATATTGCAATGAAGTAAGATGGCTTCCTGGATAATGGCATCCTCCCTCTCCTCCATGACTGTTTTTTGATAAAAGGTCCTTGAAAGTTTGAACACTGTGCTTAATTAGATAAAGTTAGAGCCTGGTGGTAACTAGATATTACATAGGTCATGACTATAATGTCTATTTCATATTAAACAGTGCTAAGCAGCTGTTGTTTCCTCACCATCAAGTCGTGCAGCACCGGATGTTGTGCAGTACTGAATGTCATACAGTACTGGATGTTGTACAGCACTGGATGTTATGCAGCACTGGATGTTGTGCAGTACAGGATGTTATGCAGTACTGGATGTTGTGCAGTACTGGATGTTGTTCAGCACTCAATGTTATGCAGTACTGGATGTTGTGCAGTACTGAATGTTATGCAGTACTGGATGTTGTGCAGTACTGGATGTTGTACAGCACTGGATGTTATGCAGCACTGGATGATGTGCAGTACTGGATGTTATGCAGTACTGGATGTTGTGCAGTACTGGATGTTGTACAGCACTGGATGTTATGCAGTACTGGATATTGTGCAGTACAGGATGTTGTGCAGTACTGGATGATGTGCAATACTGGATATTGTGCAACATTGAATGTTATGCAGTGCTGGAGATTGTGTTGCACTGGATGTTATGTAGTACTAGTACTGGATGATGTGCAGTATAGACTATTCACAAAATATAATGACTCCTCTAACTGTTTTTAGGGGGTGGCTAGACACAACAATTCAGGGAAATCCTGGATTTTCTGAATAATTCAGTTTTATCTTAAGTAAAATGCTCTCATGTAAGATAACTAATATAGGGTTTTGCTCCTTAAGTATCTTTTTGTTGGCTTTTTTTCTAGGTTATTCAGGTCACTAATGCTGCTGTTTAATATAAGTTCCCAGCCTGCCTTTTACACTGACATGCTCCTGCTTCCACACTTTTGTTAAGGTCTGACTAGTGCACTAACATACTATTTGGCAAATCAGAGCACAAGTCTTGCTCTAGGTGGTGTCTTTTATAATACCTTATCTCCACTTTGTGCCAATACTGAAGTGAACAAGGCTATCCCGATTCCACCAAGACAGGTGAAATAATGGAGTCCACTTACTTTCAACCTCTTGTCTGAATCCATCAGCAGCTGGGTCACCAGTCAGTCCTAGGTCACCTGGGTTGCAGTCAGACCATTACACTTCTGTACCACAAAACAAGTAAAATGTTTCGGCATACTTATCTGAAAACGTTTACCTATGAATGATTGAAGCACTCTCATTCAACTCATAAGCTCCCAAAAGATGAATATCAAAAATCACTGAGTCACTCTTCACCCTCTCCTAAATTATATATACCAACTCCTCAGTCACACCACAGTGGAGACATGTGGAAAAATCCATGAAAAGCACTCCTCCAGCTTCCATGATATAACAGACTGCTGTGAAATGGTGAAATGTACCGCAGCAGTGTATTTTTTTAACTGAAGCTACTTATCCACCGATGCTGCAATGACCTCTAAGTAAATCATCTCAAAAGAGATGATGTTTGTAGATAAAGTGAGGGAAAATGGTCTTACCTGCTCTTTTGCAGAGGTAATCTCACTGACTCTCTTTAAGCACAACCTTGATGAATGGATTGGAAACCACAAATTTGTCCTAAGGGTTCCACCTGTGTCTCTCATTGACAGGGGCAAAAGGTGCTGACTGAGGTTTCTTTTTGGGGATAAAGTCTTGGCTAGGCTTATAAGGGCTTTAGCCTAGTAACCTCCTATGATCCTATGATATGAAGAGAATGGAGGACAAAAAGGACAGGTCATTTTAATAGATGTTGGATACCCACCTGTGGATGTATTCAAGAACCAAGTAGATAATTGTTAGTCATGTGTAAGTTTTTGAGCCATACTGCAAGTGTTCTAAGAAAGGCACACACACACACAAACACACACACACACACACACACACACACACACACACACACACACACACACACACACACAAACACAAAACAAAAACACTATGTTAACAAAAGAGCTGTATACAGAAAATGCATTAGAAGGTACCTATTATAGGTGGATAGAATCTAATCTTCCTGTTTGGATCTGGTGGTTACCACTGTGTTTACCACATTATATTACTATCAAGACCTAAAAAATCACAATAGCTGATCATAGTAATTGTGACGATCTACTACTGGACCAGTAATCAAGAAGGCTCAATCCTCACCACTGTCACCAGTGGGGAACATACACTGAGAGGATGCTAAGGTACACACACAGTATTACCAGATACAGCTCTCTGCATCAAGTGCGATTTCCTTTAAGAGCACACAGAGACCACAGTCATCCAGGGATGGTTTCTCCCTCTTTCTCCAGATCCCCAGTAAGACTCCCCATTGGCACAGCTATAGAGTTAAGATCTTAGCTGAGTGGTGAAGCCAAGACCTCCAGCACCCTCTCTGTCCAACCAGTGCTTTGTGTCCCTGCCCAAGTAGATGACACACACACTGTTTGAGGTTTGATTTACACACACACACACACACACACACACACACACACACACACACACACACACACACACGCACACACACACACACACACACACACCTGGGAAAGACTGGCACAGATTTACTAGCTATACCCCATTTTTCCCAGACTATAAGGAAGTTATCATTGCCACCAACCAGCTCCTTTACTACTTTAAGACCCTTGACAAAGGGTGTCCAATTCTACTGTGTGATGTTACTGTTAATACAGATGGTAGTTTGACCAAGAACAATGCTATTTGGAGTGGCCCACAGTGTCACAAAATAAATATGCAAGTACTCTCAGAACCTAAATATCTCTAGACAGATCAGCCATAATGTAATGTTTAAATATGTTTTATAATAAATAATAAAAGAACAAGACAATACTAAATATATATTTACAGTGACATCATAGTTCAAAATCACAGGAAATATTTAAAACAACATTACAGGACAGTCTCAAATAAATGAAGAAAAATATCTAAAGTGAACTTTGCTATACTCCTGAATGTATCTAAGAGAGTTACTATTCACTAGAAACTTACTTAAAGAGCAAGACAGATGTGGTGACTGGATCTTCTCTAGCTGTTGTTGCCAAGTCAAAGACAGAATACAGAATACTGTGTCTCTCTCAGTGAGTTCTCAAATTAATATCTCAAATATTACTGCTAGACTAGCTTGTAGAATGACATAATTTCTTGTCATCTGACGTCTAGTCCCCAGGCCCAAAACTACCATTGATGGCAGCTGGTAGCATTTTGCATCTACCTGTATAAATGCATAGACAAGGGTTTTTCCTCAGATCTTTGGCAAATGCTAGAAGTCATAAAACAATAAAACACTTCCAAGACAATACAGAAGGCCTCTTAGCACAGACTCTGTTTCTCCGGCCTAGCCTATAAAGTAATTTAATTTCAGCTATTTGTCTAAAATTTACTAGACTGAGGTTAACCTCCTGTACCCCAGTTTCCACTGTTAAAATACATACATCTAAACAGTTACAAACTCTGGAACAAGCTACCTATCTATGTCAAGCAAAGTTTCTTATTAGCACTCTTCAAAAAAAATCTTGATGAGTGGATGGGAAATAGGAAATACACCCAGGGGATCACTTCTGTGGCTATGCTCGACAGGGGCACAGGAAATTAACTTTCTTGGGTGGTGTAAGCCAGGGAACCTTGCTGGTTAGGCTTACTTAGTCCCTTGGGCCGATAGCCTAGTACCTACCTATCAACCGATGAACATATGTAGATTTCCTGTTCTTTTCCAGCAGGGAACACTGTGGATATATATTTAAGTTCAGTACTTTACAAAATACCTTTTCAACACACACTTCTGCACCAGCAGTTTGATATACACATGACATACAGTTCTAATACATTTATAACATAAGCATTGTATATAGATCATGGTGATACTCACAAATGACATATAATTATTTACAAAATTCCAGATAGCTGTGCTGGCAGTCTCCCCGTTTGTCACAGTAATGTTAGAAAAAGAGACGAAGGAAGAGATACAGGGCTGCCCTGACACTATAATACTATACTGGCATAAAATTGAATTACGGTCATTATGTAATACCTCTTAATCCTGTTAGTGAGCAGAGCCAAGGGGGATGTCAAAGTTCACACAAACATTCTACTAATAAAAACTTATCTGGACAACCAAGACTACAAATGCCAAACCTTTATTCTAATTATACTGAGTAGCAGACTTTTAGTATGACAGCATAAAAAGATGTCTGAAGGGTTCTTCAATTGCAATAAGGAGTAATGTTTTAAACATGATCATATCTGCATATAAATTTTAAGTGGTAGAGAACTTGTATGTGCAGTAATCAGTTAGTTGTTTCATTCCCTTAGACTGTTCAGGCAGATTCAACAATGCAAAGTGTTACCTAGTGAAAGCTTAACAGGCATTATTGTCAGTGCTAAGTCAAGCCTGGCTCATGTGGGGATCATACAAAACAATCACTACTACTAAGAGGAAATATGGTAATCTTAGCAAATATTACTTCAGTTAATAAAGTGAAAAAAATTCTAATTAACAACTTATACTTGCATAGTCTGATTGAAAATTGGCATAATTAAACCCTGACAAGGTGTAAGCTTCAGATCAGGACTTTATTAAGTACTGAAAAGAAAATTAAGATTCAAAAACTAGGCAGTGGTCAAAGCTCATTAGGTAAACTCTTTTGTAAATGTGTATCCCAAAGGCTCAGTTAAGTTTTGGATAGAGACCTTGTGGCAAGGCAGTTAAACCAAACTGTATTGGATAAAGTTGGCTAAGATGAGTTGTGACCTAAGTCAAGTGAAGTAAGCTGATAGGTGCATCACCTGGTGCTTAAAGCCTTCTTGTCACTACGTGATAGTAAGGATCCTTTGGATATTGGAGATTGGGGTCAAGCTGTTCTAACTGTATTTAAATAATAACTTTGTGAACCTTGTATTTTTGGAATTATTAAAATATAGTTGGTTCAGCGGTGACTGTTTTTTCAGCTTATCCCAAAATTCATTGCTTTGTTGGATGATACACATTTACATTTTGTTTTTACTTCCTAAGTTAACGATATACATTTAATTTATGTTGTTACAGGATTAGACCTTAATATTTTAAAGACATGAAACATGCCTGCCACCTGGGTGTTATAGTTATTGTATAAGCAAAGGTTATTATTCCTGATTTTAACACCAGCACTGGCCCAAGCAGTAGGAAAGAATGTTTTTTGCATATGAAATGAATCTATTAATAACCATCAGTGGCATGGGGTGCTTCCTTTAGCTTTGAGTCTATGAGAGTTTAGAGTTCTGTCCATGAAAGCATTACCATTTAATGGATTTATGTTGATAGTGTCTACATTTTAACTGCAGGAAAGTGCAAGACTTTCAGTCTCCTATTCAGTACACAAACAGATCTATTTAACATTTAGCTAATTATAACTGTGGATTGTTTCCCTTCTGAGAACACATTTGACAACCCTGTATTTATGCTCCATGATTTAATACCAAAAAGAACAGTGCCGACTAAGCACATGTAATTCTATGCACTCGCAAGCGATAACAAAAAGGTTTATGTAGAAAAGTCAGTTGACTATGATTAATGGAATCAACTTGCTTTTCAAGGCCATTTTCTTTATCTGTGAGGGAAGCAAGGTCTTCATACCCTAAATGCAAGGAGCTTTGCCTCAGCATGTCTAGTTCATGCAGTCATCTCCAGACTCTATGTATTTCAGGCCATGGGGAAAAACCTTGATTATAACAGTGTCTTTCAACAAATACACTTTTTTGGACGTTTGTTATTATATGAGCACTTGAGAAATCTACTGCTGTATACTCCCAAGTTATATTATGAGACATAAAAAGAATCTGATTTCACTCATCTAAAAGATATTTCATTATAAAGCCAATATACATAGGAGTAACAAAATACATTGGATCAGTTCTTTGAATGAGGCATGCACATAGCTCAGTATAAAGTAACTAGATTTCATTCTCCACCTTAAATTATTTTATTTCCAAAAGAGTATAGCAATCTAGAATTAATGTCAATTTATAGGTTAATATAGCAATTAAACTTTATTAATAACATTGCAACTAAGAAAAATGCATACTGATAACATAGAATTAAACAGAACAGTCCTTTCTGAATAATTTGCATTAACTTTTCATTCTTGATTAAATTAATGCAGTAAGTTTGAGGCCAAAGGAAAACTATCATTCTTACCCTCCCCTTTCATGCTGCTGGATTAAATCAAAGCTGGTTGTTCCAGAACGCAAAGAATAGTCTGCAGGAAGCAGGCCATGCCTTTAAACTGGTCACACTAGGCAGCTGATGATAAAATGCAGGATATACTTTCACTTTTTTTTATTTTTTACAAATATCACCCCAGAATGCTTGCATAAAAATGTGTTAAAAAATAAATAATTCTGAACTGAAACCTTTGTGTAGTTGTACATATCTTGATAATCCCAATGTGGTTATAAGCATGAGAAGTGCCACTTTCTAAAAATAGGGAAAAAAGGCTTAAACATTGTTAAACTAAGCTTCTGGTTAAATATAAGAATGTTTCTAGGTAAAGTTATCCAGTTATTGTTAAAAAAATTTCCATTCTGGCAAAATCCAAAAGAAAGGAGGACCACCACTGATATACAGGCAATGGTGCATCTGGTCTTAATGGTCAGGTCTAACACAGGCAGTGTTACATGTCTGGTGGCATGAGTGGTCAAACAGAAACTTCTTATAACTTGCCAAATCTAATGCATTACCAAGAATATAAGCATCATAAATAAAATATATGGCCTGATCAATTAGAGGCTGCTTGTCTTTCTCTACCATAGGCTGAATCCATGGAAATCCCACTACATATTGTGTCATGTGCCATATAGATCATACCTGTGTCATCATTTTTTGTCTTCTGTAGACATTCGCCCCATTTATTCTGGGACCCATTATGTCCTATAAAGAAATATGTTAAATTACTATTTCTGCATGAAAGTACATCTCTGGAGTGTAAGCCCAATGCATGTGTAAGGTATACCAGCTGCCAGTTCAGTATTCAATTTATTCTTCAGACTTTGAAGATGAATATAATCAGTTCTCTTACAGTTGTTCATGAGTTCAGCCATCAACCTATTACCTAAGGGAAAAAAGTTGATTTGTTATAGCAGAAACAGAGTAGATGATTTCTTACTTCTAGATTTCAATGTATTAGCAACCATAAATACATAAAATGTCACAGACTCCCTGAGGACAGCATTATTTGACATATATATCTAAGAAATAAAGTTGTTAATGATGCTCCATTTTATGTTATGCCCACTTGACCACATTAGATAACCATGCCAAAACAGCACTATAACCCCAATGGAAAGGGAATAAAGAAATTATTATAGGATTTTTTTAACAAGGTCCTCAGTACAAATTAACACAAAGTCCATAGATCTAAATTAATCTAGACAGTCATATGATATGGACAGGTGGATCTGCCAAATAGAGTTAAAAAGCTTAAACTATTGTTTATATCTGCATCCAGCTTCCAGATACAGTAGTTTATCTGCCATTGCATGTGCTCTGAGCTTTCTAGAGCCATCATTCTATATCCATCCTTAGTAGATGAGGTTACCAAGAGTGACCATGGAATTCTGTTTGTGACAACTGATGCAGGTAAATTCTGAACACAGTTACTGTGGACTGGTGAAAAATGAAAGCTATTTGGAAAACCAGATTTCATTCAGATAACAATAAAAGTAAAACAATAATTGCCAATTAAAGTATGGATTCTGTGGTCCTCTTCTGTTATGAATATCTGGTTTAGTATTTCCTAACTCCAAATTATTAGACTGTTTCCTCTGTTCTTTCAGGAACTTCATTATTGTCTACAGTGGAGGTTGCGATTATCCAAGGGCTCTGCATTGCAGTTTCCTCTTAAGTTTAGTTTACTAACATGCATTTCTAAATTCTGAGTTTCATCTTGAAGCGCTTCTAGCGGCTAAGATAATAAATTATTTTATTTTTCTTTCCAGAGTCATTGCTAAACATAAGTTCCTGAAGTTTGTCTTCCATGTTTGATACTAAGAAGTAAGTTTAATTAATGCTACCATTTTTGCTCTGAAACAACACTCTTTAGCTGATGAAATTGCTCCCCTATATTTTTAAAGAAGAAAACAGCAGTAGATAGCTGGTCTAACTTCTTCAGTCCTGTGGCTTCCCATTGCCAGGATTCTGCACTTGCACTACAGATTACACTGCTGCCCAACTCCATCACACAGTGCTATTATCATTTATTTATTTATTTGTCATTTGTTGACTGGGTTAGTCTGACTGAGCTAAAGCCCTTTTTCAGCGGAGGCCCGGGGAGAAAAGCTCCACAGGCAGTACAAACATATAGAATGGCAAAATCTCAAGATTCAGTACAATATAAAAAGAATTACATAATGATGAAGTACATTATTTACACATCAGATATTGCATATAAACTTATACCAATGAATCAAGCAGTACAGTCAATGTAATTGATGGTCAACTACATATTCATGGAATAATATACAAGGATAAGAGTTATATCTAATTAATATTTAGTTAACTTTGGTGGGTCTAGATAAGTGAGAGCTATATGTTTCAAATGAGAGTTGTATATCTGAAGAGCCAAGGAGTAGCCAATAAGTCATTGTACAGCCAATGAGTAGACATAAGAGAAAGAAAAAGGGGGGGGGGGGTAGGTGAAGGAGAGTAGAAGAGTAACCAACAATTACTTGATATCTACCACCCAAAAAGGTCAGTAGGCAAACTACTCTACAAACACTCCCTTGCCCATGCTTGGAACAAACTTCCCCTTGACTTACGTTCAATCTCCCACACCTCACACTTTAAAATGAACTAAAAGCTTATTTTCTCAATTCCTGAACCTGCCCTTGCCATGACCCTACCTAGTCTTCCTTCCCTTTATGTACCCTCAAAAAGACCATACTTAGTACCTCATTACCCCTCTCTCTCAAATGTGTCTACTATGCATTTGCACAATTTTAAACAAACAAAAATGTTTATTGTTGACCTATTGAACTATATCAATGTAAAATTGTTACTTAGCTTCTTTTTAATGCAACTTTAACTTCATGCATGTAACCCAACATATGTGAATCGTTTTGCTATAGCTGCTATTATATCAATATTTTTTAAATTGTACTTGTTTTAAAATGTATTACTGAAGCTTTTCTCCTCGGATCTCCACTGAAAATGGGCCACAAGCCCAGTTGGACAAACCCAGTTAACAAATTTCAATAAATAAATAAATAATAAAGGGTGGACAGTCATGGAGGGTTGTTACAGTGACATATCCATATACCGTTTAGAAAGTTTTTGACAGCAGTCTTGAATTTTTGTGGGTGATTAATATTTCTAATATTTAGAGGAAGGTTATTCCTAGGTTGAGCTGGGGAAAAGCTGTATATGTTTTGTCCTAGTTTGCTTTTAAGCTTGCAGATTTGAAGGAGGTTTTGGTCAGAACTTCAGAGAGACCTTGGAGGGGTGTAGAGAGAGACAAGTGAGGCAATGTGGGGCAGAAAGAGGGCAGATATGATACAGAATGCATGCTCTGAAGCTGAAAGAGAAGCAGTTGATGAGGAAATTCTAACCAGTTTAAACTTTTAAGAGCAAGACAGTAGTAGAAAAGTGATTATATAACTATATGACTTATTTTATATCTTGACGACATTTTTCTATATTATGAATATATTAATCTAGGCACTCATGTAAATAGTTGGTTTTGTTGGATTGTTAAGTTTTTTTTTCTATGTATATATTGTTATCTGTTCTTGACCATTAATGTATCATCAATTTTCTATGAAATACCAAATCATTTTATTGTTTATAAAAATGTCAATAAAAAAAAAAAAAAAACAAGACAATGATGAGAGTAGTAGGTTTGATCTGCTTTGAATCTAACAACTTTATTATATGTGGTTTCTAATTTTGATAAGAGAGTAGACTTAAGATTAGTGAGGATTTGTGAGCCATAGAATAGGGTTGGAAGAAAGTATGCATGGAGTAGGGAGAGTTTAGCTTTCCTGGACAGAATTTTTTTGTTTCTATAAAGTAGTCCAAGTTTGTGGTGGGTTTTCCTAATGTTGTTGAGAACGTGCAGGTCAGATTTGAGATGGTCATCAATGATGACCCCCAGAAGTTTGGTATGAGATTCAACTGTGATAAGTGTATTATTAAGGGAAAAGATTGAGAAGGAAGATTTAAGGTGGTTCATAGTTTTGGGAAAAAAAGGAGTTTCATCTTTTTAGGATTTAGAATAAACTGCTTCTTGGTGAGCTAGTTCTCAATGGATAAGAAGGATTTTTGTGTGATGGTGTTTAGGTCACAGAGAGAATCAGCTATGGTGATGACTGTGGAGTCATCTGCATATTGCATGAGTGATGACTGAGGACAGGATATACACAATTGGTAAAGATGTTAAACAGTAATGGGCCAAGGACTGATCCTTGAGGTATACCTATCTTGACAGGAAGGGTAGAAGATGTTGTGAAGAACCATTTAACAGTCAGTAGGTCATTGAGGTAGCTGGCAAAGCAAGAAATAGCTGAGGTGGATAGCTTTAGTTCAGAAAGTCTGGCCAACAGCAGGGATGATGGTGTTGAATGCTTTTAAGAGATTAGGAAATAGGCTATAGGCGAGTTTGCTATTGTCTCTGGCTTAGGATATAGCGTTTATGAAGGATATGAGGTCAGTGGAAGTGCTATGTTTTGGGCAAAAGCTGTGTTGTGTGAGAGTGAGTAAGTTTTCTTGTAAGATGTAGTATAGGATTTGACTATAATATGTGTTTCAGCAGGTACTGCTTTACAGGTCATTTTCTGTATGGTCTGAGGTTACAAATTGGAGTCTTCAGCCAGAGCTCTAATGCATATCTGGCATTGCATGCAACACACAACAGACATGTTATACATAACTGCTCTCTGTTTGCATGATACCTGTGTGTATAGATGTGTATAGAGTTGTCTAATTAGCCTGTGCATACACCTAATAACTAGATGACCCTCACAGCAGCCTTTAGTATAGGTTGAGATATGTACCTGTTGTGAGAATCATGAAAAGCTAATATGACACATAAACACATTGCAAATAATACCCTGTCCATTACTGATCACCTGACATGTAAGGGAGGGGAAACTCTTCCAGCTAATGCATTACAGTCCCTCTGTACTGATGGGGCCTCAATGGTAATATGTGTGCAATCAATCAAGATCTTGGGGAAATGGACAATATTGTGAAATGCTCATAATGTGGTGTTCTGCTATGCATATTTGGGAAACCACATATGCTCCTTTACATGCTGCAGCATAATGTTTAGGAAATGGCTTAGGATTCACCAGGCTGAGGCCTACAATATTACTAATGTGCTTATAGCAAGTTGCTGAAAGGTCCCTATAGCTAATATAATTAAAGCTACATGTACCTTAGTACTTACATATATAGACATGCCACAAATTTCCTTTCTGACAAGAGGCCATACTATCTTCTAGTGCACATAGAAATAATCCACACTTTGCTGGTCACGCTGGTGGTGTTATCTCACCTGCTGACTGTACCTCCTCATGTGCAGCATTACGGGCACTAGCGCTGAGGATGGATGTTTGCACATGCACATGAGGTACAGCTGCTGTAAACATCAATCCTTTCATGTGCATCACAAAACTAATGTAAAGATGCAAAAATGGTACATTTCTGAATTATTTTCTATTTTGTGTTTCTTCATTTGTATACAACATGTGGCTCACTTGCATGGAGTTCATAATTTCTGTCTCATTATGTTTTCCCTGCATCACATGCTATTTTGATACTTGTGTGATTGCTGTGTTTGTGTCTTGTAATCACCCACACCTCATGCATTGCCTCCCTCCATGCTAATTGCATGAATACTGCATTAAATGTCTATGAATCCCATTCATTATTTCTTAAAACTTAAGTCATGCTTATTTATTAACAAGCATTTTCCTTGAATTTTGCAGTCCTTTGCTACTTTGATTATAGATGCTTCATGAATCTCATTATAACCAAGCACAATATCAGAGACATCAGTCCTGGCCAACTTTCCATAATTGTTACATTTATGCAAATGATTTATTTCCCACAAAAAGTAAATCACAGTCTTTACTTCCATCTTTCTGTGTGTTAGTAGTAAACATAATTAAAAGTGCAGGTTACCTATTCAACCGACATAAATGTAGACTTATACTACCTATGAATCAGCTTTCAGAAACAGTTAAATATCCATATATTAAGAAAATGAAATGCATTAAAATATTAGCATGACAGGGGAGGTCAATAACCAGGCGATAACCATTTTTTTCCAGAACAAGCTTACTCAGTGGAGCTACTACATACACTCTATTTTTAACATACGTTCTGTTTTTCCCACATAATGGTGAGTACATGACATACATACTGCCAAATAAACTAATCCAGTGGTATTACAATTTCCCCTCTTGAATGTAATTTTACTTTTCAAGTTATTGTTCAAAACCAAACTAACCTGCTTATTAATGTATGGGCATTGTCCACACATCCCACATGGTCTAGTGCCTAAACTCACCGCCTCAGTCCTATCTATTTTCATTTCAAAAAGTTTTTTCAGGTTTAAACCCATCCTGTTAATAAACATTGGTTTCTCTCCCACTTTGTTGAAAATTTCCCTGTTCATTCTAAAAATATTCCAGTTAGATTCCATCACTTTTTTATACTGTTGGTATTCCAATTGTACTGCAATACACAAGTTTTTTCAAACTTTTTAGTCTGAAGACCATCCCTGGAATGGTTCACACTTGTAGTAAAACCCACCCTCAGGAGTGGTTTATAAAAAAATACCCCATTTCACATGTACTTCATTCAAAATTTCTTCTACTAAATATTTGGAGTATCCCCTATCTTGGAACATACTAGAAACCTTTTCTATTTCATGGTCCAAGTCCTCCACATGCGAAGTCATACGGGCCACCCTGATGGCCTGACCCTTAACAATACTTTTCTTTTGTCCCATGGGGTGGTTACTTTGAAAATGCAAATATGCATTGCAAAAAGTGTCCTTTCTAAATATTTTAGACCTAAAAGCATCAATTTCTTTTGAAATATAAGTATCCAAGTAATTTATACCTTTGTATCATACTGATATGTAAAATCCCAAAAATCTGTACTGGAATTCAAATACTGAATAAACCTAGGAATTTCAGACTCACTACCCTCCCAGAGGATACAAATGTCATCCAAATAATGTACATACGACTTGACACTACCCCAAAAAGGACAATTTAATACATACTGATTCTCCCAACCCAGAAGGACCAAGTTGGCATACACAGGCGAACACACTGCCCCCATGGCTACACCCCTGATCTGTTGATAGTACTCTCCCTCAAACCATAAAAAATTATTGTCTAAGACAATGATCATCATCTCACAGATCAGTGTAGCCATGCCGTGTTCCAGTTCAGATTCCTGAAATAACACTTGTTCAAACAACATGAGACCCTCCCCCTTGGGAATACTGGTGAACAAATCTTTGACATCTATTGTTAAAAAGATAATGTTCCCTATCCATAACTCTTTTTTTATTAAACCCCAAAATTCCCAAGAATCCTTTACTAAGTGGGGGGTTCTGTACACAGGAATCTATTAACACATCCAAGAGATGAATTTTGGAGCCCCTAGCTGCCACAATAGGTCTAAATGGTGGTTTCAAAACATTTTTATGAATCTTGGGTATACCGAAAAAAAACGGTATCACAGGGTCCCTTCTATACAAAAAGTCATATAGCTCAACATCAGTTCTTCCATCCAGCCGATATTCCTCAAGATATGAATCAATCCTAGAATAGGAAATATTAGTTTGATTTCTAGAAACACCCAAATAGGTAGTCTCGTCAAAAAGTAAATTCTGCATCTCATTCAAATAATCTAAACTTTTGTATAGCACTACCCCTCCCCCTTTGTCTGGAGTCATGACACAAATCTGTTTGTCTTTCCTTAAATCCAACAAGAGGTTGTATTCTCTCTCTGTTAAGTTACCCAGTCTCATGTTGTTATCCTGAACCATGCCATAAAAATCTTCCAGAACAAACTTTTCATATGTTTCTACTAAGGGGAGCAGGGGTGGATTATAGTTACTTCCATTTTTAGGTAAAGAAATTGGTTTATTTGAACTCACTATATTTTCATTTTCCTTATTACCCAACATGATTTTAAAATTTAATTTCCTGGTATACATCTTCAGTGCAAGAATATTTTCCACTAATTCACCCTTGGAAGAGGGAATAAACTTAATTCCCTTGGAAAATAAGTGGAAATAATCATCAGTAATATTTCTATCTGTGAAATTATATATAGTGAACCTATCCTTTGTTTTCACAATGTCCTGTCTTGTGTATGCTAATTCCTGTATCTGTTCTCATTGGGGCATGCATTCCTCCTCGGTGGGTAATAACTCTTGCTGTATTCCCCCTTCTCTCTGTAATGCTGTGCTAGTCTCTCTGAGCATCTGACTACTGGAAATTCCTGTTCCCCCACCCCTATTTCTCTATCCAGGTTCCAAGTCTCACCTCTTCTAACCACTTTACTATAACTATTAGAATTTCTAACTTCTTCCTCATAAGGAACATAATGTTTGTTGTTAATTAATTGTTTAATAGGATAGACCTGTTTGTTTAAATTACTTTTCTGGTCCCTATCCAGCTTGCATTTTTTGTTTTGAAAAATATTATAACATCTCCTTTCCACCTTATCAAGCACTTTGAAATACATTGCATTGTACTGAAAAAAAAACAACAAATCTGTTTTAATTTTGTTATCCAAAACATCTACCTCTTTTGCTATCACATCTTTTTGCTTTTCATAGTAGAACACTGTTTTTCTAAGCAAATCCAACCCTATTTCATCAGAAAACTGTACAAAATCATCAACAATTTCTTCATTGTATGTTATACCAAAGGGGAATTTATACAGTCTTAACCCATGTGGTATAATTTTTAAACTAATACATTCATTCAAATATGCAATTTCCATCTGTAAAGGTTTGAGTTTGAACAGTCTCTTTTCAAGCCGATAAATCAAGTCCTTAAGGGAGCATGCTTCAGTCCCTTCACTTTCACCAATACGCTCTATTGGAACTGCACAATCCCCTGAAAAGTTGAACTGTTTACTCAATATGGTGGAAAATGTTGCATTAACATCCCCAGAACCTGATACCTCATCTCCCTGCCTTTGCGAGCTACCAGAACCACCATTAACAGTATTATTACTATAACCAGCAACATTTGTTGTAATGAATAGTACTTTGCAACGGACAACTGCGGCCAGTTGAATTAGGGCCATTAAGCACTCCTTGTTGATTTAAACGAATGTCCTGGGGTGGAGAAGAAGAAAAAGTAGAAGACTTCACCAAATGAAAATAGATAGGACTGAGGAGGTGGGTTTAGGCACTAGACCATGTGGGATGTGTGCACAATGCCCATACATTAACAAGCAGGTTAGTTTGGTTTTGAACAATAACTTGAAAAGTAAAATTACATTCAAGAAGGGAATTTGTAATACCAATGGATTAGTTTATTTGGCAATATGCATGTCATGTACTCACTATTATGTGGGAAAAACAGAACGTATATTAAAAAACAGAGTATATGAATACAACAATATAAAAAAATCATAAATTATCCAGTGCTTTGTACAAGCATTCCCTCACTTGTACAGGGTTTGTGTAATTTGTGTTTGGAATATTGGACATTGTCAAAATGAACTCTAGGGGTGGAGATTGGAAGAACTTATTAAAGAAAAGAGAAACTCAGTGGCAGCTTAAGTTAGCTGCAATGTTTCCACCCGGTCTGAATGAGACTGTTTCTATTGCTCCGATGTTGTTGGAAAGGGCTAATAGATTTTAGTAATATATATATATATATATATATATATATATATATATATATATATATATATATATATATAAATTTTAAACATGATATATTTATGTATGTGAATAACTTTTTGGAATTAATGAGGTTCTATTATAATGTCATTAATTGAAAGTATTTAAATGGTTCATTTTTAGTAGGAAGTTGTATTCTGATGAAGTCTCTTGCAGGAGATGAAAGCGCTTAATACTAATAAATTACTGGATTTTTATTTTTACTTCCCGAGTGGATTTTCTACAAGGATGGTATTTCAATTATTTTAGTGACATAAACAACACCTTTGATCTCACAATTACAGTGAAACTGATTATTTAAGCAATAACCCATGTTTGGGTGTGGGTAATGCTGGATTTACCCATGGTTGGTGTGGTTTGGTCACGAGGGCGAAGCCCGAGTGGCCAAACAAAGACAACCTTGGGTAAATCCAGCATTACCCACACCCAGAAGTGGGTTATTGCTATTATACAATGATATTATTTAAGAAATCATAGCCTCACCTCAGGCTTCATGCCCACTGAGTGGCACAGAGCTACAGTTATCCCACTCCACAAGGGGGGATCCACCTTGGATCCAGAAAACTACCATCCCATCAGTCTGACGAGCCTTATCTGCAAGGCCAGGGAGTGTATTATCATGGAACATATAAACAAAGACACTGGCAACGTGCAAACACTGGATCCCACCCAGTTTGGGTTCGTGAAGGGCCAATCTTGTCTCCTGAACCTGATTGACTTCTTAGAATCAGTCTCCAGAGCAATGGACAAGGATAAGGTGGTCCACACAGCCTATCTAGACCTTGCCAAGGCCTTTGACACCATCCCCCACTCTGGAATCATAGATAAACTTACTAAGCTAGGCATTAATCCCTACATCACCCAGTGGATTGCTAACTGGCTTACTGATAGAACCCACACTGTAAAAGTAGCCGACTCCAAATCCAGCTCCAGACAAGTGACAAGTGGAGTACCTCAGGGTTTACTCCTGGGACTGCTCTTGTTTGGCATCTACTTCTCTGAAGTACAGGCCAACACTAAGGGACTCTGGCTAACAAAATTCGCAGATGACTGCAAACTGGGAGCCATTATTGAATTCCCAAATGATGTGGATACTCTACAAAAGGGCCTTACAGAAACAGATGCTTGGTGCCAGAACCATGGGCTCAAGCTCAATGCCAAGAAATGTATAGTTATCCCCTTTGGGAAAAAAACATGTACCCATGAATTACCATATAGGTGGCAGTACACTAAACATCGAAAGTGTGATAAGTGACTTAGGGACACAGGTGGACAGTGGTCTCACCTTCCATAACCACATCACCACAACAGTCAGGAAATCCTTCTATGTGGCACACCTCATCACTAAGGGCTTTTCATCCAGAAAAAAGGAGGTCATTGTCCCATTGTACTCATCCCTCATTAGACCCATTTTAGAATACATTGCCTCATTTGGTATGTACCTCTCAAGACATCTGCAACAACTGGAAAGGCAGCAGAAATACCTCACTAAAAGAATCACAGGCCTAAAGCAGATGTCCTACACTGACCACCTTAAAAACCTCCAGCTATACTCTGTTGCATATCGTCTACTCAGAGGCGATCTCTGCTTATCATACAAGGCCATGTCAAACAAAGAGCTGTTGGACATGCTACACTTAAAGAAATCCCAATCCCTCAGAGCCACATGCTCCAGGGATCTAAACCTTGTCATCACAATAAACAAAACATGCTGGAGGGATAGGTTCCTGACCCAGAGACTCCCCAGACTCTGGAATAGATTGCCCATACATGTCAAGCAGAGTGCCTCTTTGGCCCTCTTTAAAAGGAACCTTGACAATTGGATGGGAGAAAGGAAATTCACCCCGGGGATCACGTCAGTCGCCCTGCTAGACAGGGGTCCAGGGAAGTAAATAGTGTGGGAAGAAATAGCCAGGGAATTGTTATGGCTAGGCTTGTATAGGCCCTAGGGCCGATAGCAGTACCAAGCTATGAACCTATGAACCTATAACAAAATACTTACTTTTCTTAAATAATGGCATTGTATAATACCTCTGTGCTGCCCTTCTGCAGCTGTCCAGTATCCTGGGGCAGTTCTGATGTACTGCGCATGTGTATGCTTACACAGTACATCAGAGCTGTGTGTAGAGGAAGCAATGGTGAAAGGAAGATCTCCATTGCTTTTTTAAAGTTGTCTCGCTATGTTAAATGAGTTTAACATAGTGAGACAGCTTTAAAAAAAGGAATGGAGAAAGGAAGATCTCCGTTGCTTTTTTTTTAAGATATCTTGCTTTGTTAAACTCGTTTAACATAGCTAGATTACAGCAATGGAGCTCTTCCATTCTCCGTTGCTGCCTAACACAAAAAAAAGTAAAGACTTATACTAATGGAAAAAGTCCGGGTGACCAGACCTTTTTCCATTAGTATAAGTCGGATTTACAATGGGTATGCTGACCAATCCGTGTGCACATTTTGGAATATTAATGGGGGTTCATTGTATAATTCTGTATAACCTATCATTAATAAAAGCCTCATCACCCTCAGTGATGTAACTACACTGCTTACATCTCCTGCACTTACAAGTGCCATACTTTCTATTAGTACTAACAGGAGGTTGATGCTGGGCATTCTCTATCCATTTCTCAAAATGAATACCTTTCTTATACACCATGTGGGGGTTAACACCCATGCATTTCACTAAATTACTAGCAGAGAAAATACCCCAGTTATGTTCAATAATCCTTTTAATTAAAGGACTGTCAAGAGAAAAAGTTAAAATCCCAGAACAGCCAAAATCAGTATCTATACAATGGCTATCCAAGATGGCATCATTAACCTTATCTGTTATTAACATGTTTTCCAACAAAGGCTTAAATTAGCTTTCATCTATTATGAGTGCTTTGAAACTGTGCACACTTAGATTATAATTTAGCCACATGAGATGGATGTGATTATGATTTTTTATATATTTATGTGGTCATTATAAATTTCACATGTTTTCATGCTTAACTATGTATTTTTGCCTTGTCTTTGATGGATTTGTTTGTCCTTAATTCGGAATATTAAATTTTAGTTTGATCACTACTTTGCAGTTGTGTGGTACATGGCATCTGTGTTTTTTCTTTCTTGGATTTTCTTATGGTTGGTTCCTGTACCTTCTTTGGTTACAAGTAATGGCATGGCACAATGTAAGCAAACAGATTGGGCAGTCAGGTAATGTCATGGTACATAGTAAGCTGAACAGACTGGGTAGTCGGGTAATGGCATGTGACAAAGCTGGACAGACTGGGCAGTCAGGTGATAGCATGGTGCATAGTATGCTAACAGACTGGGCAGTCAGGTGATGGCATGGCACATCATAAGCTAACAGACTTGGCAGTCATGTAATGGCATTGTAATCAGTAAGCTGAACAGACTGGGCAGTCAGGTAATGGAATGGTATATGGTAAGCTGGACAGACTGAGCAGTCAGGTGATGGCATGGTGCATAGTAAGCTAACAGACTGAGCAGTCAGATAACGCCACAGTACATGGTAAGCTGAACCAACTAGGCAGATGGGTAATGCCATGGTATATAGTAAGCTGAACAGACTGGGCACTCAGGTGATTACATGGTGTATTGTAAGCAGAATAGATTGGTCAATCAGGTGATGGTATGATTTGTTAAAATATGAACTGACTGGGAAATCAGGTGATGGTATGGTTCATTCTAGGCTGAACAGTCTGGACAGTCCAATGATGGCATGCATTGTAAACTGAATAGACTGAGTAATTAGGTGATGATATAGTGCATTATAAAATGACAAAGCTGGACAATCAGGTGATGGCATGGTGTATTAAAAAATGACAAAATTGGATAGTCAGTTGATGGCATGGTGCACTGAAAACTGAACAGCCTGAGCAGTTAGGGAGTGGCACGGTACATTGTATGATGAAGTAGTTGAGGTTGCCATGCTCCTGTGTTCTCTGCAGGAAAGTGATTTGGATATAGGAGTCAGCAAACAGCTGGAACATCTTCATTATGGTGGTCCAAATCTTGGGGGATGCTAATGGACACACTGGGTTGCAACTCAATCTACTTTGTGGAGGTTTAGCTTTGAGAGGGCAATGTTCCACCCATCTTGTCACTGTGAGATATGCCAGAAGTCCGCCTGTTCTCTGTTTGAGGGAATGCTGTCCCATCAAGTTTCCCTTCCTTCCAACAGGGCAGAAGGAGTGGACATGGGTATGGTGTTGACAGAATTAGGGCAAAGTTTGTCTGATACATAAGTGCTTATTCCACCATTGTATTTCCCTATGGAGGTTTCAGAAACCTTGAAGACTTCCAGAAACCACTTTATGGGCCACCACTACAAGATATATCATCTTCTTCATCAGTCTGTAAGTCTTCAGATCTTGGGCAGCATTTTGAGTTAGGCCTCAGGCACTCCATCATTCAAGTATGCATTTTAGTCATTTTCTTGTTTTGTGATCTGGTAGAAGGATGGATTTTGTCCTATCATAGGCAGACTTTGAATCTGGATCTTTAAATCCAGCATACAGTAGAGTATCATGTATTTGGGACTTCAATAGTCACCATGGTATCAAGCTGACATTTTAAAATAGTTGGTGCAGCAGACATGATGCTTTTGTCCAGAAGGATGTGTTTAAAGGTGGTATGATGTTAGCCTGGTGGGTAGGCAGATGTCAGGTTCTTAGGTTCTTAATTTTATATATAAAGAGCCTTGATTACTCTCATAAGGTTCATAGGTGTTTACTAGGCTAACAACCACAAGGGCCTTTTTAGGCCTAGCCATGCATCCCAAATCTCTGATGAGTTTTAATACCCTTGCATTAGAGACATAGGTTCCAAACCAGCGATGAATTTCTGGTTTCCCATCCAATTGTCCAAAGTGCATTTGAATTGGGTTAGGGAGGAACTCTGCTTCACATTGATGGGGAGCCTGTTCCATAGACAGGGTAGTCTCTGTGATACATACCTATCTCTCCAGCAGATCCTATTTATATCACAAGCAAGATTTAAGTCTTTAGAACGGGTAATTCTGCTACTGTTTGTTTTGTGGATATGCAGGAGGTCCATCAGAGTAGGGTCTGACAATGCCCTGTATGCCAGGCATAGATCTCTACTCAAATGCCTGTAGGAGACAGAATACAGGGATAGGGCCTTGAGGTGGTCTGCATAAGACATATTACTTATGCTCTGTATTCTTTTAGTGAGGAACCTCTGTGGTTGTTCCAGTTGTTGGATATGTCTAGTTAGGTACATAACAAAGGGTCCATTACACTCAATGATAGGTCTGATGAATGCCAAATACAGTGTAACCATGACTTCCTTGGACTTAGATGCCATACCATTCTTTATAAGTTGTTCAAAATAGAATGATTTCCTCACCACTGTAGACACATGATGATCAAAGGCTAGATTTCTATCTATTTTTTGTCCCCAAGTCCTGACTACAGGGTCAACTCTAAGGGGTGTGTTGTCAATATGATAGTTACCAGGGATGGATGACTTCCCAAAGGATACTATTATACATTTCTTGGCATTTAGTTTTAGTCCGTGGCTCTGACACCAGTTATTTGTCTTTATCAGCCTCTCCTGGAGAACATTTGTGTCGATGTGAGATTCAATGACAACTCCTAATTTGCAATCATCTGCAAATTTAGTCAGCCACAGAGCACTGACATTGGCCTTGACTTCTGAGAAGGAAATGCCAAAAATGAGTGGTCCAAGGACTGATCTCTGAGGGACTCCACTTGTGAATGGCTTCTTTGTAGAGGTGGACTCCCCAATTCTAGCTTCCAGGGTCCTGTCTGTGAGCCAGTTGGCTATCCACAGGGTGACATATGGGTTTGTACATAACTTCTTGAGTTTGTCAACAATGCCAAAGTGGGGTATTGTGTCAAATGCCTTGGCCAGGTCAAGGTAGGCAGTGTGAAAAATTTTGCCCTCATCTATTACTTTGTTGACTTTCTCAAAGAAGTCCACCAGGTTGAGTAGGCATGATCTGCCCTTGACGAAACCAAACTGGGTTGGCCCAGTGTCTGGAGGTTTACTATATTTCTACTGATCATCTCTATAATAATTCTTTCCATGGCTTTACATATAAGACTAGTGAGACTTATGGATTTGTAGTTTCCAGGGTCTGTAGATGGCCCACCTTTGTGCAGAGGGATGACTGTTGCATTTCTCCATTCATGAGGCACAAAGCTTGTTTGGAGGCTACAGTTAAATAGTAATTCCAGAGGCCCTGAGTGGTCATGTTTCATGCTATTTAGAAGGCATCCTGGGATATTGTCTGGGCCCATTGATGTAGTGCAATTAAGGACCTGTTCCCTAGAGATAGTAGGGGGAGTTGTATTTGATATTTCCTGAGGGAAGGTTGAGGCAGAGAGAGGAGTAAAGCTGGAGCTGAATTCATCAGCCAGGAGGTTTGCTATATCTTCTGGCTCAGTATAGGTGGCTCCATTTACAATGAGCTCTGCACACAATTATGTATTGCCTTTGAGGTTGGGGACATAGCTAAAGAATGTTTTGTGGTTGTCCTTGGCCAGGGAGACCACACGTACCTCAAATCCGGCTTTGGTAGACTTTATTTGTCCTCTGAGTTGTTTGTTTAGTTTGATGAGAGTGCTTTGATCCTTCTGGGTTCTGCACCTCCGAATTTTTGCCATGATTTTCTTCCTTCTGTTATACATCCAACTGATTTTGTGATTCTACCAGTGGCTTGTTTTTTGAGTTAGTTCTGTACCTCTTCCTGGTGGGTACAGATGCCTCTATGCAACTATTAACATGCTTGTACAGGGTTTCTGTGAACAGTTCTGTATAGGCAGAAGTGTTCTCAGGGTTTATAGGGGCTTGAAATTCTGCCAGGTTTACACTTAATAGCAGGAGGTTAGCCTTAGAATAGTTCTTGAATAATCCCGGTTGAGCTAAGGGTCCAGGTTTTATTTTTACTTCAAAGGAGACCATTTTGTGGACTGACCTTACCAGGGAAGGCATTACAGTAGGGGGTGTGCAGCACTCATATTAGTGAGGACTAGATCTATTGTGGTTGCACCCCTGGTTGGTGTATTGACTATCTGGTCCAGGGCATTTGTGTTTACAAAATCCAGGAATCTCTGTGCATGTAGGTTTGATGTCGTATAGAATTCCCAGTTAATAGTGGTTTAATTAAAGTCACCCATGAATATGGTATTGGGTTGGATGGCTAGTGTTTCTAATGAGTTTAAATACATGGTATGGGTTTCCTGGGTCATAGAGGGGACCTATAGCTTGCAAGGAAGTGGTATTGGATTTTACCTATGGTGATTTGAACATGGAGCAGCTCAAGTGCATTGTCCTGTTTGACCAGCCTTGAAGTATATTTATTTCTGATGTAAATAGAGACACCTCCACCTTTAGTCCCTACCTGTGAGGTAGCTGGTCTAAATGTTTGGAAGGCATTATAACCTTGCACTGTTGGTGTGCTCTCTGTGGTTTTAAACCATGTCTCAGTGACCTCAGAGACATCAGCATTCTCTCGGGTAAAGAGTGCTTCCAGGGAGTGGAGTTTTTTGTTTAGGCTCCTAGCATTGAGCAGTGACACCTTTAGATTTTCTTGGTTTTGATTTGCTATGTCAGAAGTACTTTCAGTTTGGTGTTGCCTAAAAATGCACTATGGGGGAGGACAATGGTTTAGCTAATATTCAAAAGCCTAGAGGGGAGAGGTGCAGACCATCCCTGGCAAAGCAGCACGGCCTGTTGACCATCTCCTTCCATGCTGACAAATACTGTACCCCCTTAGAATGACACCAGAAACTAAGCCAATTATTAAAGGATGAGTTTTCTGTGTCTCTCTCTCTCTCTCTCTCTTTCTCTCTCTGGAAAGAAATCTCTTTTCACTATTAGGTGGCTTCAGAATTGTTAGCAAACCAGTCTATTTCTCTCAAAAGTTTACTTCTAGAGTGCTGAAAATAATGCAAATCCTTTGTTTACTGTCACTTGTATTTGCTGTTAGACATGGGTTTACCTCCAGTGGGACAATAGCCAGAGGAAGACAGACCAGCTGCTCATTTTCTATGTTCTTGACAAAGAGATCTTGCAATTACCAAACCATCCTTTCAGCAGATAGCCACCTGCGCTGATCTTTGTCAGTGATGATTATGGTTAGCTTATTCTACTAGATGTTTCAGGAGTTCAACCATAGCAAACATTTGTGACACAGTCACTTGAACTTCCCTGTATGTCTTTTAACAGGAACTACTTCAGGAGTAGATCATCCTTTGTCCCTCAAGGCATCCTTTTCCAATGTCTCACTTTGTTGTGACTGGGGCACTGTTTGGAGATTTTAACCAAGCATTATACCCACTGCAGGGGACCCCTTGAAATAAGTTATGTCAGATATGTTATTAATCTGAGTGCATCAGTTACATTTTGTGAAAGTTATCTGCTGTGAGTGATTTATTTATTTTATCTTTCCTCCATACTTGGGGCTCTCTAGTTTCTCTTGATGTATTGTCATTTACTTCTGAAATAAAACTTAAAACTTTGTATTTTAAAATCTTGTTAGTAAGTAAGTTTTCTTGCAGGTGCACTGTGCAACTGCATGGTGGAGCAGGATTAAGTACTGAAAGAATGTCATTAATTAGTGAAAAAAGGCATTGTGCACAGCAAATAAAGTAGCTTGAAATTTTTGGATAGAGCTAGCAGACAGGATGAAGGGGAATGTCCCCAAGGACATCCTCCACTGTAGAAGTCCGTTCAGGTATCCACAGATATGGTGAGCAGTCACATGTTATTCAGCTTCATCTGGCAGTGAGATCCACTCAGCTTCCTTACCGATTACAAGTAAAACTAAGTAAAATTTATGAAAGAGTCATGCAAGACGTTAGCCATTTATCATTATGGCTTGGGGTGAATAGCCTGTTATTTATCATTATTAACATAAATTTCTAATTCCTTGTAATCCTCTGTTAATATGCCTTTTGTAGACATAACATTTATTACAGTATTATCTGATTTTACTATGTCACTGTTCTTTTACTATTCATGTTTCTTTATCTGCTGCAACACTTGTATTCTTTGTTGTACAGTCATAATTATAAGTGCTTTATTTTTGAAGTGTTTATTTTCCAATCTTTTCTGAAAAAGTCCATCCTCATTGTAAAGCCTGGTTACCTGTAGTACACACATAACTTTTTAGTCATCAAAAGGACATGGCGAAGCCCTATGAATGGAGAATCATGTGGCAAATGCTGTTACCTCTGAGACAAATTCTGCAAATTACTCACTTAAAAGCCAGCAGATTGAACTGAGGTGTCAGCTAATGTAAGGAGGAAGTGTAGATTTTACAGATGGGGAAGTACAGCGTGCAAGTCTCAGAGACTGGAACAATACAAGTCACTGTCACAAGGCATGACAAATTAGTGTCATTTGGCCACACATTAGTTTGACATGAAACAGACTAGTCATTAAATATACATTCTTGCTGCAACATTTAGAAAAGGGGAATTACATGGTTAGACATGTGAACACTATCTCACTGATGCCTCAGTAGTACAACAGGTTTGTTTAGATTAGGAATGTTTATGACTCACTGTATGTAACTATTGCAAAAAAATCTGGACATGATTTTCTGCAATGTTTTTTTTCTTTTCAATTACCAAGACGAGGTGCATGAGTGCAGTGACCTTTAGTGATACATGTGGCAGTTATGACATGAAAACTTTGAGAACCATGTGTTTATTATGTAATGCTTTACAAAGGAATATCTTAAAAGTAAGCTAAGTTAAATCATCCTTGCCCCATAAGAAGGAATTAAGGAATTAGGAATTTAAGCCAAACAGTATGAAGTTTTTGAAATTACTGGTGAAAATAAAGGGTGAATTTACAAGGAAAACAATTCTGTCACTACTGTCATATCCATCCTTTGTCTTTGTGACTTCTAGGTGTGTGTGTGTGTGTGTGTGTGTGTGTGTGTGTGTGTGTGTGTGTGTGTGTGTGTGTGTGTGTGTGTGTGCGTGTGTGTGTGTGCACGTGTGCGCGTGTGTGAGTGTGTGTGTGTGTGTGTGTGTGTGTGTGTGTGTGTGTGTGTGTGTGTGTGATTGTGTGCATACATGCATGAATGTATGTGTATATATAGATATGCACACACATGCATATATATTATATATTTTTTTATAAAATGAGACAAGAAATCTGACTAAAACTTACTTGTCAATCAAGTGTGATGTTTGGCATTAGATCACTTTTGCAGTATCCTAAGCTATCTGGGATATGACCACCTGCTAGCCTTCAAAGCTTTAAGGCACCTTCCATGATCACTAAAGAGCATTCACCAGGGGCTTGAACTGAGCTACATTATAAAGTAGTTTGGGTGCCAAAAGATTTAGAGCTTTCTTGCCACTGAAGTGGACTCTTTTTGTGTGTTTCATGGAACTAACGTTCAGCTAGTAATCCTTCACAGCTAGGCAGATAAGCCCCCAGCTGGGGGAAGCCTTCCACATATTCATTTTTCAGAAGAAAATTTGGGTTTTTATGTGAATTTAATAATTATATGCTAGGAAATCTATTTTTTCATGGACTGTTATGTTTGGTAATGGAGTTTTACTCTATGAATGCCTGAGAGGACTGTTCCTTTTGGCATTTACTTCTCAGAAGTCAAGGTCAATGTCAGTGGTCTCTGGCTGACAAAATTTGCAGATGATTGTAAATTAGGAGCTGTCATTGAATCTCACACTGACACAAATGTTCTCCATGAGGGGCTGGCACAGATAAACAACTGGTGTCAGAGCCATGGACTAAAACTAAATGCCAAGAAATGCATAATAGTATCCTTTGGGAAGTCATCCATCCCTGGTAACTATCATATTGACAACATAACCCTTAAAGTTGACCCAGGAGTCAGGGATTTAGGGACACACATAGACAGTAATCTAGCCTTTGACTATCACATGTCTACAGTGGTGAGGAAATCATTCTATGGTGTGCAACTTATAAACAAAGGTGTGGCATCTAAGTCCAAGGAAGTCGTTGTTCCATTGTATTCAGAATTCATCAGACCTGTCATTGAGTACAATGCTCCCTTTGGTATGTACTTAACCAGGCATATCCAACAACTGGAATGTCCACAGAGGTTCCTCATTAAAAGAATACAGAGCATAAGTAAAATGTCTTATGCAGACTGCCCCAAGGCTCTATCCTTGTATTCTGCCTCATACAGGCTTTTGAGAGGAGAGCTATGCCTGGCATACAGGGCATTGTCAGACCCCCCTCTGATGGACCTCCTGCATATCTACAAAACAAACAGCACCATAATTATCTGTTTTAAAGACTTAAACCTTGCCTGTGATATAAATAGGACCTGCTGGAGAGATAGGTATGTATCCCAGAGACTACCGCATCTATGGAACAGGCTCCCCATTCATGTGAAGCAGAGTTCCTCCCTAATCCTGTTCAAGTGCAACTTGGACAACTGGATGAGAAACCAGAAATTCATCCCTGGTTTGGCACCTATGTCTCTAATGGACATAGGTAACCTGTAAATGTTCATCTCCCAGGTCCATGCTTACACTTATCAAGGGTATCAGAACTTGTCAGAGATATGGGATGCATGGTTAGACTTAAAAAGGCCCTTGTGGTCGTTAGCCTATTAAACACCTATGAAGCTATGAACCTATGAGTAAGAAAATTGTAAAATCTGTCTTTTGTCTACTTTTTTCCCACATGTTCATGTAGAATTAGTATGATAGGGGCAGGACTTTGCACTTTTGGGAACTGTTCCTATCAAAATCAGTACTTTCCTGTCAGGAGCTTTACTGACTGTCATAGCTCTGCTACCCACCTTTCACGCTTTGTTTTTCATCTGGACCATGGAGCAGTTGCCTGTCTACTCAGCCCCCCCCCCCCCCCCCATTTACAAGAAAAAGAAGAAGAAAATTGCTAGGGGATCTTTGGGAGTCAGACTGACTTCTTTACTGCTTCAACCACTGATGGGTGACTGCTGTGATTGGACTTAGTTTCTAGGACCACTCATCGATATTTCTCAGTCCCAGTAGTCTAGCTCCCCAGGAAGCCACTAAAGACAGGGAGTCAGACACATCTTCTGCAGGAAGAACCACTCCCATCAGTCTTGGAAGAAGAGGAGATTGATGGTTTACTGCATAGCTAGGTTATAATGCCTGATCCTCTGGATACTACCCCTGCCATGAGTTGGCCTTTTCCAAGGGAGTCTTCCAAGAAAAGAAAACAAAAGATTAAGAATGTTACTTCACCTACTTTTATTGCTGTGGATAGGGGAGACTTGCTGGAATTTGCTAAGGAATTAATGTCTGCATTTAATCTTGAAACCCTGCTTCTTCGCCTGCTAAATGGAGAAAGCAAAAGAAAAATATTTTTCTGTCATTCTGATATTGATTGTCAGTCAGATGACCAGAGAATAGACAGCAAGTCCTTTTCTTCAGTGATAGCTCCAGAAGCTGGGGATTCTGATTCTGAGGAAAGTGCTACTTCATATTTCTCCTCAGAATAGCTATCTTTTTTGAGAACTTAGTTAAAATGAAGCAGGGATCTCAGTGGGAACACAGTGATATCCCTATTTCCCAGTAAGAGTACTATGATTTGCTGCATCAGGACATTTTACAGTCAGTAGCTGTTTCTCCTGATTTATCTGCTTTGGAGGATGCTTTTTTAACAGCTTGCACCATGCCAGCCAGTCAATCCCATTTCTAACATTTAAGTACCTCAGACTTGTAAATACGTGTTTTCTAATTCTAAAACTGGTTAAGCAGTTGGTTCCTTTTCTAAAACTAATATTTTTACTGCTAAATATATTGTTAATGCTAATTCTATTCTCTCTGACAAGGATGAAGAAAGTGTAGAGATTTGAAAAGAAAGTTTATTCTTCTGCTGCTTTAACTTTCAGAATTTTGAACAACCAGGCTTACATGTTAAATTTTTTATTAGCCACTTTCGAGAACATAAGAAAGTTAACTGTTACGTTTACCTTTACTGAGGTAAATAATCAGTTGACTGCCTTAATTGTATCTGTTTCTCATGTAAACAAAAGCTGTTTTAAAAATTATCTTATGATTCTGCTGTTGCTGTCTCCAGAGCTGCTACTACAAGGCCAGTTATGAAATGATTTGCTTGTTTGCATTCTCAAGACTTACCAGAAGGGATTAAAAATGAGATTTTAAATTCTCTCCTTAACAACAATGTTTTTTTTTTTACCCTTCTGCTTCTGAGGTACTTAAAACATTTGATGAAAGAGAGAAATTGATTCAAAGGGTAGCCCACATTTTCAAATCCCTTTGTAAGTCTAATAATACATTTTCTTTCTAATGCAACATCTTTTGTCAAAAGGAAATGTAAGCAGTAAGTTGCTAACAAACATGATTTTAAAAAGCAATGACAAGGAGGCTTTTAAAAAGAAAGGAAAAGTCTCCCAAAACTGAGGACAGTCCAAATATTCAGAATGGTTACTTGTGTCTCCACGTTCCTCACTCTCCCACGCTGGCAATCTGTCCCTGAGTCACGATCTGTATCTTCCCCAGTGGCACCAGATTGTCTCAGACAAAATGGTTTAAAAAAATCATCCAACAGTGGAGGATGGCAATGGCAGTCCCTCCCTCCTTTTCAAGGGAATCGTCCGCATTTTGTAAAACAAACATTCCCGTTTCCTCCAGTTTTGGAGCAAATGTTGTCTCAGGAAGTGGTTGAACTAGTGACCCCAGAACAGATGGGTAAAGTTTTTTTTTATTCAAAGATCTTTCTGGTCTGAAAGAAAGAGTGAACTTGAAGAACCAATTCTAGACCTCTCTTTTTCCATATCTTTATCAAGGTCTAAAAGTTCAAAATGTTATCCTTTCAAATCCAGTTACCTCTGATTCCCTTATTCAGTTTTGTGGTAGTGTTAGACATAACAGATGCATATCATCACATTCCTATTGACAATGATTTCAGATATTTCTAAAGATTTTCTGTATCTGGCTTACATTACCAGCTCCCTGTCTTACCATTGGACTATCTACTGCACCAAGGGGGTTTACAAAGTGCCTTGCTCCAATTTTGCTTAATACACATTTTGAGACATTTCACATCTTTCTATATTTGGATGATTATCACATATTATTTTCCAATTGTCAAGAGTCTCTGACATGTCAGGAAACTCTTGCTCACTCTGTATTTTTAAGTGAACTTACAGAAATCAGCTCTCATTATTTTACACGGAATAGTTTTTCTGGGATGCTTTTTGAATACTTCCCTAGGAAGAGCTTTTCTTCCACTGGACAAAGTAGAATGGTGAAAAGAAATCTTCCTAAGCTTTTGCAACCTATCCCTGGCGTCTGCCAATGAATTTCAAAATCAGAAGAAACAAAAACCTGTAATACACTTGCCGTTCACCGAACAGTCCAGAGCAAGCAAACAAAAATGGCAAAATTACGTCCAAATAATTTATTGTAGAGTGCAGTAAAAAATGCAGTTAAGAAACACAAAGTTTTCGGATTACTCCTTCTTCAGTGTGATAAAAAATACATTCAGACACATTGCTATTTGAATTTAAAACAGTGACACATGATAAACAGAACAGCCAACCAAATATCAGAACAATCATTAATTAAACAGTCTCATTGATATAAAAACTTTCTTAAAGTGATAAAATACTTATAGACTATAATAATGAAGCCTATTGAAATGAATTTATTAAGACATAACTGCTTGCATTTTAAAATAGGTTTAATTGATACCATAGAACTGATACCAGGGGCATTATCGGCCTGTAATTTAACAATCCAATTATATTCTTTTGTCTCTAGATCATTGTTTTTATTATCCCCTCTCTTATTAGAGAATTATGGTTGGCAAGTCCTAACCAATGCTTATATGCACCCAGGTTTAAATGAGTCATGTTCCTTAAAATGTTTATTAAGATTAAAATCTTTGGAAAGATGCTAACTTGTTAAGAACTCACTCTTTTACCTTGTATTGGAGACAGGTTTAAGATTTTCATACTGTAGTTAAATGTATTTTTATATGTTTTAGAGAGGGTGTTTATTTATATAAACATAACAATTTTCATACTGTAGTTAAATGTATTTTTATATGTTTTGGAGAGGGTGCTTATTTATATAAACATAGCAATTATATATATTTATATATATATATATATATATATATATATATATATATATATATATATATATATATATATATATATATATATATATATATATTATGTTTTAGTTATTTATGTGTAATGTTTCTTTAATTATGAATTGATGATCTGATGATGCCACTGTTGGTGGTTTATTTAAACCAAGAAAGCTTTTTCTTTCATGTTTTTTGTCTGAAGAAGGTCATATATTGTTATGCCCGAAAGCGCTCACAATACATTTGGAAGGTTTGGTATACCACATTGCGTTTTTGTTTGTTCTCTGAAAAAAAAAACATGTTATACAAAAGCACATAAATGTATATGCAATGCTAGCATTAATCATTATTCTAATAGCCTTAAATCATCTCTGGTCCCCAGGACCTCTTCCAGTTATCACAGACAGCACCACAATGATATGGTATATAAATGAACAAAGTGGTACCAGATTTTTGCAAACTTACCAGGCTGGTCAGAGAGGTAGTAACTTAGCTCAAGTTTGATTCTCCAGACCACATATATTTTATCAGAGTAAAATATTGTAGCAGACAAACTGAGCATGACCAGGACAGACCTCATAAATGGAAACCACACCCAGGAACTGATCCATCTGTGGGGAAACACTCAAATAGATCTCTTTGCCTACTGTCAAAACACAGAGTTAAATGAATTCTTCTCCAAGATTACTTGTAGACAAGCCTGGAACACAGATGCCTTCTCATCCAATGAACGGAAAAGTTCCTGCACACCTTTCCATTTTATTTTCACTGATAAAAAAGGTTCTTAAGCTCCAGAAGGTTCCCCAAAGTTAATGGTGGTGACTCCCTTTTAACCCAGATAACAGTGATTTTCCCTTCTTTTGAAATTGGCCAAGAGTAATTATTGTAAGCTTCCCCACAGACTGGATTTACTCATACAAGACAGGGGTTGTTTCATACACCCGGCTTTAAAACACTTCAGCCGGC
Organism: Protopterus annectens; assembly: GCF_019279795.1. Classification (NCBI taxonomy): domain Eukaryota; kingdom Metazoa; phylum Chordata; order Ceratodontiformes; family Protopteridae; genus Protopterus; species Protopterus annectens. The sequence continues at coordinate 413,429,193 of NC_056726.1, read as the reverse complement.
TGCTTGGATGAGAAAGTTGTGAAACTCTTTAGGTACCTTTTTCTGAGAATGTGCAGCAGATAGTTAAGTATACTAAAAAACCTGCTATTAGAAAATCATTTATGTGTAAGTGGAAGAGATTTTCTAGCTGGTTCCGTTCTAAGAAATAGGACAAATATAAGGCCAGTATGCCCCTGGTTCTAGATAATTTGTGTGAGTTATTATCATCTGGCCTTTCTTACTCAACTATCAAAATTCAGCTTTCATTTCGTTTTTGCCTGTCTATCCTTAGATACCCTATTTCTATCTGTCCTTAAAGTGAAGCAGTTGTTAAAAGAGGTTTTACAAATCCAGCCACTTAGAAAACAGTTGGCATCTCCACGAGATGTTAAATTTGGTCTTGAAAAACTAACACTTCTTTGGTTTGAACCAACACATCAGGCTGATTTGACGTTGTTGATGTGTAAAACTGTGTTACTCATTGCTCTAACATCTGCAGAAAGAATATTTGAGTTACACCATCCTATGCTGAGTCAACTTTCTCTTTTTCCATAAGGGCAGGGTTTCTTTGAGAACAAATCCTTCTTTTATGCCTAAAGTGGTTTCCGAGTTTACCTTAAACAATATATTACTCTCCCAGTATTCTTCCCAGAGCCTAACAATGAGGGAGAAATGTTCTCCTTAGTATTGATGCCCACAGACAACTCAGATACTAACTGGACAGAACAAAATCCATTAGAAAAGCTGATCAGCTGTTTGTCTTGTATGAAAGTAAGAGAAAATGACAAACAGTGTCAAAGCAGACAGTTTATAGACTGTTGTGGCATGCTATTTTATTTTGTTATTCTCACAATAACAAATCACTTCTATGTAAGGCTGTGACCCAATGTACCTGGGCTTTGGCTTATTGTGTAGTATTCTGGAAAGGGATGGACACTAGAAGCATTCTAGAGGTAGTAACTTGGTCCTCTGTACATACGTTTATTACAAACTGATTTCCTTTTCCATGTCTAGAACAAACTTTTCTAGGACCATTTTCCAGTGGTTCCTAGATTCTTGAATTTCTTCATCCTCCTTAAATGTTACTAAGCTGTGGTAATGGACCCACATGACTGAGACTACTGCAACAGTGATCTAATCTTGAACATAGTGCAGTTGTGTAAGTAAACTTACCATAACAGTGGGCATGCTAGCAGATTGTTATTGCAGTAACTATGTAGGCATTCTAGCAGGTCGTTATTGCAATAACCATCCCCTCTCTCCATACCCCTTATTTTGTTTTTGGTATATTGCCAAGGTGTGGATATATGTAGCTATATGTGTGTGTGTGTGTGTGTGTGTGAGTGTATATATATATATATATATATATATATATATATATATATATATATAATATATATATATATATATATATATATATATATATATATATATATATATATATATATATATATATATGTATATATATATATATATATATATATATATATATATATTCTAGTGAATATAGTTTGTTTATATATATATATATATATATATATATATATATATATATATATATATATTCAAGTGAATATAGTTCAATATTTTTTTTATTGCTTTTTCTATTCATGGCTAAAGTCTCTCTTCTTAATACAAGAAAGCACTGAAGCTTTTGGCACCCAAACTGCCTTTTTATATGGCTCTGCTCAAGCCACTGGCAATTAGGACACATAGAAGATGCCCTGATGTTTTGAAAACTGGATGGAGGTCAAATCTTGGGTAGGATATAACCCAAATTGCTTAGGCTAGTTCAACAGTTATCTATTAGAACATTAACTCTTTTTTTATATATATAACATCTACTGCTATGGTTAGTTTGCTTACACAACTCAATTTTCCATGGACAGCAGGAAACTAGAACATGTTGACTGTTATATCACTCAACTGTCCAGATTTGATTTTTGCCTCATATTTTAGTCTGTTAGGTGGTACAGCGGTAGTGTTGTTGCCTCACAGCAAGAGGGTCTCCTGCTTGATTCTCAGCTGGAGTGCCTTCTGTGTGGAGTCTGCATGTTCTCCCCGCAGTCGAGGTGCCTCCAAAAGACATGCGTGAATGGTTGTGCCTTCGCTGAAGGTTTGGTGTCAGGCTGGCAACTTGGCACCATAAAAATCTACTGCCAATCATTAGCGGACTGGAGTTCCGCTGTGGCGACCCCTAACCGGGAAAAGCCAAAAAGACAAACAACAACTCATAAAATTTGTGCTTTGATGGCAAATCATTGACGATTGAAGTCATTAAATAATGTCAGACATTTGTGCTTCAGTCATCATATCCTTCAGAAAATGCACGAGAACACAAAACCTGTTATCTATCAACTTTCGATTTCTTAAGTGCAATAATTAAAATATGTGCCCTGATTCTGGGTATTTCCTATATTATTTCAGGCTTTGCTCATATTTCTTGCACTCAGACATTGAGAGGTACCCCACCTATGTCTACCGCTTAGTCATACATCCCTTCTCCTTCAGTACCGTCAGGATCTAATTGGCAGCCATTCTTTCTCTCCTCTCACCACTAATTCCGATCTGCAAGGGAATAAGATTTCAGTCATCTTTTCTAAATATATTTTACATCAAATCAGAAAATATCTATAAAAAAAAAAAAACAGAAATAGAATGTCCAGAAATAAAAATGAGAAACTGTTGCAAAAGAAACAGCATGACTGCTCTGCAAATAGCCAATAAAACATGAAAAAGAACAATTTTAAACATTCTTTTCAGCAAATGCCTTTAACTCTAACAAAACTTAATATTTTGAGTTCAAATTTTCAGCACACTATCTCTGACCAGCCACGGCCTGAAATGTGAGGCTGAATCTGTGCACCACAAATCAAAAATAGAATTTATGAAAATGACTATGAAATGACATTTAGAAATAGAACAGCAAGCATTTTTTGACTGAAAGGTCTTTAAAATCACTACCCTGAAATTTTAATTGAAAATTCCACATAATTAAAAAGTTATAGCTCTGCACAATTATCAATTAGTTAAAATGGGCACCTCACTTTCTTATGTATTATATTAAAAAAATGCCCATAACCTACCCATATCCTGCCCATATCCTACCCTCTCTACTATATGGTACCCCTCTTCTTCTAACTAATCTGTCAGCATCCAACACCTCAAAACTTGAAGCTTGCTATAATAAAATCTCTAAATTTGCCACTAAATCGAAAACCTCAACTCGCCACTGCCATACCCTACAATCGCTGAACTGGTTAGAACTCCCTAACCACCTAGACTATCTCCAACTAACCACCGCTCACAAATTAATATTCTACCCAGATAAATGCCCAGCCTTATCTAACATCCTTCCCGCTTACATTCCAAACCGATCTCTGAGATCTGAACACCAAAACCTAATCTCCATTCACAAACCCAAACATCCTGCTGGCCAGCTTCTACTCTCCTTCTCTCTAGGTAGAAAATGGAACTCTCTCCCTCCATCACTTAGGACTATACCTAAAACAGAATCCTTCAAGACCCAACTTTTCTTACACCTATCATCCAAATGGAAATGTTCTTGTTTTCACCCTATATAAATTCTAGGGATTTTCTCCACTAAGCTCTCTTTACTCCTGCACCAATTTACTCTCTTATTTCATTTCTATTTCCTCCAAAATAGATTTAGCTGACTTCAGTTGATTGTAAGTATGTAAATATTGTAAATATGTAATTTACCTAAAGCCAAAAAAAAATGTTTTGCACTGTATTCTATGTATACTATGCATTTCATATCTTTCTGACTGTTTGGACTTTTCTCTTGTATTTTACCTCTTGCATTAAGTAACCTTGACTGTACTGCCTACGGAGCTTTTCTCCCTGGGCCTCCACTGAAAATGGGTACTTTGTGGCCCAGTGGACTTCCCCGGTAATCAAATTGAAAATAAATAAAATAAATAAATAAAACTCAGCCAAAACGTAACATTTTGAGAATTACATTTGTCACATATCTCCTGCGATTCATGGATATTTAGTGTACTGTGCAGTGCAAATTACTGCACATATAGTTAATTTGCAGGTTATGGGCATCTCAGAAACACAGGTAAGCAGGGATTCAGAAAACAAAATCCCAGTGACTGAGAAACTACAGTGGAGAAAAGTTGCACTTTACACAATCATAGGAAATGTGGTTCTGAAAAATGTTTAGCTTTAATGAGGAAGACCTCTTTACTGGCATGTTTGTATGTTTCTGAATCATGCACAAGTACCAGCAGTACTTAACCACACTCGACAGAGGTACTTACCAAAGTAGCCCAGGCATAACACTGGCACAGAAGCCCACTACAGGCAGTCCCCCAGACACACACTCACAAACATTTGTTCTACATGACACATGTCCCCCTCAAACGTGTCACTGACATACTTAACCACACACACACACACACACACACACACACACACACACACACACACACACACACACACACAATATTGATCCCGTACCTAATCCACCCAATTACAACCATTCAGACAGACACATAGAGCAGCTACTGGACAAGAAGAAACAAAAGATGGGGGTGTATCAATATACATCAAAAACAAACACACCTCACGATGGCTGGACAAACAGCATCACTCACTTGAGCTTCTCCATGTTTGAAGCACCATAGGTAAAATCCCATACCATATCCTTGCAGCTATAAATGCCTCCTCTATGACCCAGGAAACCTATAACATATACTTAAATGTACAGGATACACTCACCTTTAAACCAGACACCATATTCATAGGCGACTTCAACTACTCCACCATAAAATGGGAATCATACACAGCCCCGAACAAGAAATTCCTGCACTTTGTAAACATAACCACCCTGAATCAACTAGTCTGTGTGCTCACAAGGGGTGCTAACATCCTTGGAATGATCCTCACAAAACATTGTAGGCCACCCCAGTTTAATATCCACACTGGTAAGTTCAGACCATAAAGTTGTCTCCTTTGATATAAAAATAAAACCTGGGACGCCAGCTAATCCTGTAACTCTGAAGAATTATTCTAATGCAAACTTCCTACTAAGTGACACTCTAGCAAAATTTCAAGCCCCACTCACAGACCCTGAGGACACTCATGCCTATCATACTTCTCAACTGTCCAGAGTTTTGCCTCATATTTCTTGTCTGTTCTTAATCAATTTTATGGCTTTTCTGACAAACTTTGAGGATTAAAATCACTAAATAAAAGACATTCAAGTTTTACTCTTCATTTCCTTCAGAGAACATAGGGTAATACAAAACCTTTTATTCTATTAACTTTCTAAGAGCAATATTTAAAAATTGTCTGTATTTTAGGGCTTTTATCCCTACATTATTTTTGACTTTGTCTAGAAGTGTACTACCATGGTAAACAAATATGAATAAAATAAAATAAAACAAATACATATTTTTGCACTAAGGGGTTGAGAGGTATGTTTCCTATGTGGACTTGTTCACAAAATCCCCATACAGTCATGCTAAAGGCTGTTTAAATTCTTTTCTGCAGGCATTTCTGGAGGAGAGCATGTGGTTAATTAGCACTGGCCAGCCGTATAGAATGTCTCATTACTATGTAACATAGCCAGAGAGATGTCCCACTGCAGTGATTCTACTGACCATGTAGAATCACTACAGAAGGCCTGTCTCAGAGTCAGAAGGGGCTTGTGCCAGTGGTTAGCTGCTCATATTAGGGCTTACCTCTAGTGGAAGCTCTTTCTGAATCCCAGACATAGTGTGTTTGCACAAGGTTAAAGATTAACTCAGCAGGCAGGACATGCAAATGACTGCATAATGATATGGAATGTGTTTTGAACAGCAGAAGTTTACATTTTACAGGTAAGTAGAGCTGCTAGGAGTATCACAGCTATAGCTGAATATCATGAGTTAGTGGCCATTATCAGAGACAGTACCTATGAAATGGAACACAGTTGCTATCAGTGTCACCACAGAAGGCACTGTCAGTTCCCTACATATCATCACCTTACAGACCAGCAGATAGTGGTCTGATACCTTGTGGAAAGGGATAACTAGTCATGTTGTGTCACCCAGAAGCAAAATTAGGATAATGGATGGATTGCCCCTCCCACTGGATGCAAAGTTATGTGTAACATTAACCATCTTAGTTAAAGGACCTTCCAGCAATGAGCGGGAAACAAATGAGGGATTCCAGAGGTATCAGCCTCATATATCCTACACCAACTGCTTGACATTATGCTACAACATGTGAGGGAGCATTTCTGCTTGCCCAGACCTTCAGAAGAGAGTACCACCACCATTTTCATTTATTTCTAAGTTCATAAGTTAAGCTCATAATTTCTACTATACCTATGTTTAGGTCTGAAAACAGTCAAGAAAACAGATTCTTTCAAATTGCCTGCATATTGTTATATTCCTGCTTAAGTAACCAGTTGTGTCTTTATAAGTTCATGGTGGCAGATTGTCTAATTACATCCTGAAGGCATTTCCACAATCATAAAGAAGTCTATGCAATCTTTAATTTTCAATGTTTTGATATAACTCAAAAGCTCATGTAGAGGCAGTTTAACAGTTTGCCATAAGATAAACCCATTTCAAAAACAAAAGAGCCAAACCAAATGCACACACACACACACACACACACACACACACACACACACACACACACACACACACACACACACACACACATATATATATATATATATATATATATATATATATATATATATGGATATATATAGATATATATTTATATAAATATAAATGTAACATCCAGTGGTAGGTTATTCCATAACCAGCACAAAAAATGAAAAAAAAAATTATCCATAAGTTGAGAGTTATAGCTAGGGAAAGATGCCAAAAGCCCATTATTTCTGCTATTTGTTGTGTATTTCAAAAAACAAAAACGGAGTAACAGACAGTGATTTATTAACCATGCGTTTTATAGATCAGAATAACATCACCACATATCAGCCTGTAGGCAACAGAGTAGAGAGACAGGAGTTTTAATTTTCTTCATAACAGTAGTTTCTGACTCTAACAATCATTGTAGTATAGGACTTCTGGTCTTAATCTGATGAGTTGAAAATAGCTATAAACACGAAAGGACCCAAAGTATTCAATAATGGGTCTTACTACTGACTTATGTAGTAGTAACAGAATAACATCTAAGCTAATAAAACAATGTCTAATTTTGCTTATAGCACTCATTAGGAAGGAATCAAAATTAAGGCTAGAGTCCACATTAACACACAAGTCCTTCACACAAATTGCTTTAGCTAATATCTGATGACTACATCATAAGGGTACCCATAATTATTTTTACCAAAGTGCATAATTCTGCATGTATTGGCATTGCACTGTATACCTGTGTCAATGTGCCACTGAATAAGTAAATCTAAATATCTTTGCAGTATTCCTGATGATAAATATTAGAAATAATGCCACCCAAATGGCATCATCCACACACTTACACAACCAAATCTTAGTTTATTCAGGAAAGCAAGCCATAAAGATACCAAACAAAATGGTCCCTAAGATGGACCCCAGTGAATCCCCATGGCAATATTTCTAAATTGTGAAAGATAGCCCTCAACTCTAAATGTAAATCAGCCAGTTTTCTACCCATCTGGTAATATAATAGTCAATTTTAAGATCATGCATAACATCCATAGCAATTTTGCTATAGATTCAAAAGCTTTAAAAAAAAAATAAATAAATTATATCAGTAAGGAAGCAGACACTGATGATGCCAGAATGCATGATGGAGGAAAGGTGCACGTACAAGGAAGTTGTGGTGGACATGGTGAACTGAGAGACTATTAAAAGTAACCCAGAAATTTCTGCAAGCAGTTTTAGAATAAAGGAACATGAGACAGATATGTCAGAGGAATGGACAGAAATAGAAGAAGGTAGTAAGTACTGAATACACAAAGTAGTAATAACAAATTAAAAAGATTTGAAACTACATGTTCAGAAGTAGGTAAAGGTACTTTCAGACTATAGGGATTTACCTATGCCTGGAGGAATTTCTCAGGAAAAAAATATATATAAACATACACACACACACACACACACACACACACACACACACACACACACACACACACACACACACACACACACACGCAGACACACGCACACATGCACATACACACACAAACACACACACACACACACATATTTATTTATTTAGATAGTTATTGACATTTGTTAACTGGGAAAGTCCACTGGGTTACAAAAGCATTTTCAGTGGAGGCCTGGGGAGAAAGCTCCACAAATAAGACATACAAAATGAACGTGCAGAACAAATTTTAACAAAACAAATTAAACCAGTTAATTAGTGCAAGAACATAAAGTTGGCAGGTTGCTGCATGCATAGTAATATATAAAGCCGCATAATAATATATATGCTATACAGTATATGGTACATTCATTATAATGAGAAAATGGGCAAAATGTGCCACTGTTACTAGTTGACTTTGAAGGCGAATTCAAGATATGCAAGTATAGTAAGGAAAGGTATAATATTTGCTTGTAGGTAGAGAAGTGATGATATGAATAGGAGAAATAGATAGTTTGGTGATAGAGGTTGCTATGATGACAGAGATATGGAAGTAAGAGGATGGAGGTACAAAAGGTAAGAAAAGCTATAAGTTTATTTATTTTTAGTCTAGGAGGGTGTTATCAAGGGGAAGGGCATTTGAAATCCTAGCTATGGCATAGGAATAGAGGCTATTTCCAGCTCTTTTATTAGGCTTCACAATGGTTACAAGTTGTCTGTTGGTAAATCATAGATTTCAGAGTGGGGAGTAGGGTTGTAGGATGTGCTGAAGGGTAGGGCAGCTATCAGGTGTGTAAATAGGTTTATGAGCTAGAGTTAGTTGGGCGGAATTGAGGTATTGTTAGAACTCTAGCCATTAAGTTCCTTAAGATCTTAACAGTGATGTGATCAATATGGTATACTGGTTGCAGATTTGGCAATTTTGTGGTAGCATGCTTGGAGTTTGTTTTTGTGAGATTAGTGGAGGGTGGTGAAGATGGAGGCTCTGTACAGGAGGGATGGGAGCAACAGGCTATTGGCAAGTGCCATTTTAGTGGGTTTATCCATATAAAGTTTGTGTCTATATAATCTGCCAAGTTTAAAGTGTGCTTTTTTATTGCACTAAGTATATGTTGTTCGAAGGACAGTCTGCATGATAATCCATAGTAATTTAGTATGAGTTACTTTTTTCTATCTTTGTCTTGTTCTTGGAGTATATGGTAAAATCCTGTGATATTAGCTTGGCTGAGAATAGCATATGCTTACTTTTCTTTTCGTTAAGTTGAAGTTGTGCTTTGGTTAACCAGGTTTCAATTGATGTAAGGGCATTTTGTGTTCAGCTTAGTATATTTTGGATATTGTTAGAGGATGTGATGATGGTGGAGTTGTCTGCATACTGGATATGCCTGCTTTGAAGAGATGCAGTATGTAGTTTATTTATGAAAATATTGAAGAGCAGAAGCCCTAAAATGGACCCTGGGGGACTCCTGTTTTATTGACTAGAATACTACCTTGCCATCTAACACTTTGCTATCAGTCTGCTAAGTAGTTGAGAACCATTTAAGAGTGGATTGAGAGCATCTAATGGTTTCTAGTTGTAGAAGTAACTTTGTATGAGACAGTGTGTCGAAAGCCTTTGATAGGTCTGTAATGCCCACTAGTGCTACCAATATGTGATGGCCACCAATATGTGTCGCCCCCATCCTGGGCCAGTAATAAAGGAGCCTGAATCCTCACCACTGCTGGAGAGGGATGTGCACCTGGAATACAAATGGATGCACTCAGTATTTCCAGATGCAGACCTCTCTGTATCTTAATTAGGGAACAGTAAAACTATCATAAATTCAGTCAAGAATACAGTGAAGCTTAGTTCAGAGAGTTGTTGTTGTTATTGTGTCTTTCGGCTTTTCCTGGTTAGGGGTCGCCACAGTGGAAAGACACAACAACAACTCTCTGAACTAAGCTTCACTGTATTCTTGACTGTTCCCTAATTAAGTTGTTTACTACCCCAAGGCAAGGTGCTGTGGGTGAGAGCTTTTCTAGTCAGGCTTCCCAAACAATGCACTCAATACTCTCAGATTTCTCTTTGTAATATCTAAAATATAATTTCCAAGAAGGCAGAATGACCTCATTGGGTCACCTGACTCTAGGTTCTCACAGTATTCCCCATTGAAGCTGAGACAGGAATTTAGCACAGACAGCCACAATACACATCCAACTATTTATGGCAGTGCCTGGGGCCTCCCCTCTTTTCACTGAGCTAATGAACAAAGGCTCTTTCCCAGACCCAGCATATCCAGTCCTATTCAGCACTGTGGGGTGATATTTTAATGGTTTAACAGCTTATTTACATTTCCGTTAAAGTTAACCTTTGCTGTCCCAGTGTTCTCTATTAAAACATGTACATTTAATCCAGTTGCAATAATACTTGTACAGATAATACATGTACATTTCTCTTCATTTTAGCAGGGTGCATTGTTAATACATTTTGACACAAGCAAACCTCACAAATACATTTTCAGCACAAGCATCTGTACAAATCAGTTGGATAATCTTGGATGCATTATGCTGAGCAACTAGCCTGGAGGTGTGGATATCCTTAATGAATATGGACATGCCTCCACCTTTAGTGTTTTGGTCCAATTTAGGTGACTGAAAGGTGTGGTATGAATTATAGCCTTGAATGAGGACTTTGTCACTGCACAGATGCCGATGTTGTCCATTTTAAGGAGTGCCTCAAGTGAATGCATTTTGAGGTTTAGACTTCTAGCATTGAGTAGCATTACCCTCAGATTCTGCTTGCTTGTACCTGTTACGGTGGTGAATCTGTCATTTAAACCTTGCCTAAAAAAGGCACTAAGGGGTGGCAAGAGCTTTAGCCAGTATCCGGAAACCCAAGGGTGACAGGTGCAGGCCATCTCTGGCAAAGCATCATGGTCTGTCGATATTGTCATCCCAAGTAGACAGATACTGGATCCCCTCAGAATGGCACCAGAAGCTTAACCAATTGTTGAAGTCAATCAGCTGTATGAGAGATTGCAGCATATGTATATATTTCTTAACTTACTGATATTTCTCTTTTATTAATATTACATAAAAGATGTGTCTTTATATATATGTGTGTGTGTGTGTGTGTGTGTGTGTGTGTGTGTGTGTGTGTGTGTGTGTGTGTGTGTGTGTGTGTGTGTGTGTGTGGGTGTGCGTGTGTGTGTGTGTGTGTGTTTGCAGTCTTGACTATATATAAAATATTTAATGCCTGAAAATAGAGGGAGATTATAACATTCCTAGACCCAGAAGATAACACCATGGTATTAAACTAGGTAGAAGGATTTCTTAACATAAGTGTCATATACTTATACCTCTGAGAGGACTGTCTTGCCAGGCACTTCTAGCAAATCAGCTTCTCTTTATTTCACCAGATGCTGAAAACAGAAAAGACCAAAAAAGATGTCCATGACTCAGACATCCTGCATATGCTGAACAGTTATGCCTACATAATCAGAAAATAACCATCTCTCAGTTCTGCTTGCTACATAACTCTGTTTCACTGTGTCTAAGTTCCTTTTCCCATTGGCTAAGAAAGTCATTGTGGTACTTTCTTAGATCATTGTATTGATACTGACACTGCTCATCGAAGTGGCTAACGCCCTTGGCATCACCCGCCTCCCAAGCAAGGCAGTGCCATGTATGCTCCATATACAGCAAACCATCACTGAGTGCCTCAATAGGCATTCTTACTATTCCTTATGCAGGAGATATAGAATAATTTCAGTATCCTTTCTGCAGCATGTAGGGGGAAATAGTAGCAGATTCACATTAATGAACATTGTGGGCATAATGCAGCATGCATCAGTGATGAGCGGGGCAGTCTAATGAACCCCAGTGCCACCATATAGTTGTGCATTGCCAAAGAGTGCACCATGGCATTGTTAGAGAGGTGAAAAAACATTCTGACCTAAATATATGCACCCTACACAACCCATATTGCTTCAGGGGCTATGAGGTAGAATAATAAACCTGTAGTCCCACGGGATTTGTGTATCTGCCTGTGTGTGTGTGTGTGTGTGTGTGTGTGTGTGTGTGTGTGTGTGTGTGTGTGTGTGTGTGTGTGCGCACGTATTAAACTTCACACTCACTTATGTATGTACATGGGCAGGTACAAGCCTCACAATGCAATCTATCCATAACAGAAGAAAAGCCAATAACCAGAAAGTTTCAGAATAAGGCGAAGTTGTTGTTTTTTTTCCCTCACCAGGAAGCCATTCCCTAAAATATAAGGCAAAAATATCTTCCAAAAATATGACTTTATTAGTTAAACACCTATAAGAAGTAATAGACTTGAAATCCTTACTTTCTTCATCCCACATGAATTTTCTGGAAGGTAAGAAAAAGATTCTACGCATCTGAAATGAAATGAGAATTAGCTAATGTGGTTGTGGCTGGTATATCAACAACGCAAAAAAAAACTGTTCAGCTGAAATATATAAAAACAACTCTTACCTGCAGCAATTTAAAAAAGTTGGAACTTAAATATTAAGATTTGGAGTACAGATCCTGACAGAATAGCTTGTTAACCTTGGGTTTACCAAAGATGGAGGAAAGTAGTCTTCCAGTTCTAATTTATAGAAACCTCTGAATTTCTTAAGTGTAACTGATACATGATGATTGAATGGACAGCCACTTTTAGTGAATGTACCTAGATCTGTAATGACTGAATCTATCTTAAGTGTTTAAATGTTCCCCATACTGAAATTGTTTTAGAACATACAGTTATTTTACATCTACTGTACATATACATACATTTATGCTGCAAACAACAGAGAAGAAGGGTATAACTAGAGAAACTGTAGTCACGCTACTTTAGATTTTATACAAATTATCAGGTTCAATCCTCGGCTGGGGTGCCTTCTGTGCAGAGTCTGCATATCCTCCCTGTGGTCGCATGGGTTTCCTCCGAGTGATCTGGTTTCCTTCCACATTCCAAAGACATGCTGTAGGTGGACTGGACACTCTAAATTGGTCCTAGGCATGCGTGCACATGTGTGTGTGTGCCTTCTGTGGAAGGTTGGGCTCCGGGCTGGCAACTCGACACTGTAAAACTCCACTGCCAATCATGAGCAGACATGTGATCCGCTGTGGCGACCCCTAACTGGGAAAAAGACGAAAGAAGAAGTATCAGCAGTCATTAATTTATGACTCTGAACAGTCATGAATAATGACGTGCTGATTCTATGTCCCAATCATTCATAATTTCAGGGTTTGAATAAGAGAAGGTATCCCATACTTTGCAGGAAAGGTCTCATCAGCATTTTGGGTAAAGGTTAAATGTATTTCACTTCCAACACCTTGAAACTGCCATGTCAGGCTAATTATTATTTATTTAATACTTTCTTTAATCATTTCTTTGATTATCTCATTTCATTTCAATCCTATTCATGCTGTAAATCAGTTCCATTGTTTTACCTTCATGGCAAATATGATAATGTAATGTTAATTATTTATTTATCTTACTGCTTTTCTGTTACACTATAGTACCTTGTCTACAAAACAGGTCTAAGTCATAATATATATATATATATATATATATATATATATATATATATATATATATATATATATATATATATAGTTTTATATTATCATTGTTTCACTACTTTACTTTATATCTGGGGCTTTTCTCTCACAGCTTATATCCAGCTGGACAACCTGATTCACAAAACATCAGTAAGGAAACAAGTAAATAAACATATAAATAAGTAAATAAAATAATGAAATAATGAGTTAATTATACTGTAGGTATATTAATGTCAATGTTATCCTGAATGTCAGTGCTGATGGTTTTTTTTACCATATACTTAGTTTCAGGTATCTGAAATTGTTTTGTTCTTGCTGTGTTCTAATTTGGTGTCGCTAGTATTATGAAAACAAAGATTTTTATTCCAAATGACTTACTGTGATATTGATTTCTGGTAAATCTAAACTTTTGTATTTTAAGTGCTAATCAGTCTTGTTACACCCCTTCATCAGAATTTGAAATCATGTAATTCACTGAAAATTCTAACCTCATTTGCTTGTGGATCTTACACAGCATTACTTCTTAATACAGATAAGTCATTTTTGTCTTTTTAAAATATACCTGATGATTAAAAAAATAATCCGAATATTAATCTTCAGAGATGGGCTGTTCAGTTGTGAGTTGTAATTTCGGAGATCTGTAAGTCATGTACTCTGATAAATCCAGGAAATCACAACAGAAAACTGAGTAAAGGAAAAGCATTTGCTGTCTGTCTGTGATTCTAGCTAAAGTAATGTATGAATCCCCACTGACTAAGGAAGACAAAGCCCTAACATAGTTTAATCAAAGCAGGGTTGCTTTAGATGTCATAGTTTTACAGATGATACAGATAGAGAGCTGTAGTGTGTAAGGATAGTACATAAATTAGAATACGAAATGAAACATGTTTTTGAATGGAAACATTAACTTTCTTCATAAAGTTATTTGGAGAATAAAGGCATGCACATTTCTTCAGTAGGCTAGAATTTCCCCTTGCATCATCATGTCTGCCCCCTGCATTGTTCTGAATTTTACTACTGTTAGTATTTTCCTTTGGCCTAAGTTGGTGAGGGGGTAGCCCAGATTGTTATGTAATCATACTACCTTCAGCTTCACTAGAAACACTGTGGGTAGGTGACTACGGTTGTTGCAGGTTTGATAAAAATGTTTCAGAAGGCATGCCTTTCTTTTATTAAACATTTCCCCACCTCCTCAATCTGACCTGACTGCAGGGGTGGAGGGCATTCCAAAAAAAGCCTAAACACAGGTGCAACATTTAAACAGCAGATAATGTTGGTCTGCAATACACCGACCTTTAATCTTAACAACATGACAGAGCCATTTAGAAAATAAAAATTACGTTATAATGTTCAAGGTTTATTTTTTTCCTTTTCTTCTGCTTTTTAGTATGAACTCTTCCTGTGTGAAAATTATCTGCTCAGTTTTATAGGAATTGGATTTAAAACCATTCTAAAGAGAAATACGATTTAATCATTTTATTCTGATCTGAATTGATAATTCTTACAAGGTGCATATTTTTCTGCTCATAGAAGTTTCCAGTCCTGTCCCTCTGTTTATATTTCACGCCAGTTTTCTGCAGTCTCGATTTTTCTTAAAAGTATTCTTATTGTTCCATTTGGATAAAGGTGCATTGTTATATTTGCTTTTTAAAATCTTGTGCGCATGGCTGTATGTAGGACAGATATTCTGATATCTTTATCACATCAGGAAATAGCTCCTGTAGAACAGTGCATTATCCTGAAAGCATGACTGACTAAACAGGAAAAAAATGTTACTATTTTTCTTCAATACATATTTTGGGTCACATAAACATATGTGCTACTTGTAGAACACACAAAGCTCCTACACAATCACATGGGGTAGTTAAATATTTCTAAAACATGCGCATCGGCTGTCAGCTGAATGCCAAACCTGCAGTTAGCAGTGCAGTATAAATATCTATAGTGTTACTATTATTTTTCAGGATTACAATTACAGCAAACCCAGACTACCATTGACAAGACTGTAATGTGCATTAGACTGCACGAAACGAGCAATATTCATGTGGGGTGACTTTTTGCTTTTTTATAGGAAATATCAATCATTATGCCTTTGTGGGGATTTGCAGCACTCTTGTGAAGGTAAATGATATGATAGGCTTGTGATATCAGAGGTCACAAATTATGGCTAAAGTACAGTTGCAGTGAGTGCCTGTATTTAAAGAAAGATAATGTTATCCTTCTGTCTAAAACTAATGCACATTTGCTGGGCTCTAACAGCAGATTTGGGTTAATAAATCACAGAGAGATCACAGTAGTGAGAGTAAAATATAAAAATTAACCCTTGTGTGACAGCTAGGTTAATGATGTTGCTTAGCAAACAGGAAACTGCATGAACAATACCAGTGAATGTGTAAATGCAAAGAGAAAAGCTACTGATGCAGAAAACACAACACAGCTGTTTGCTGCCTGAAAAACATCAGTTCTTTAAGTAACGCTGTTCTTTCTTTTTATAAAGGAGTGTGGAAAAAGTTTTACAAAACTACAGTAGAAGCCGAAAAGCATAGTTTAGGGATAAGAAAAGCATAGATCACCTATTTCTTTATATTTTGAATGTAATGTATTCCCTTTAACAAAGTACACTAAGACGTCTTTGTTGATAAGCAGTAGTCCAAGGGGTACAGAATGTTACTTTATCATCTGCTTGTTCTTACTGACCAGTTTTTTTGCACAGATCTTTGTAGGCGATGTTCCACATCTGCAACTTTTAATAACATTTATAATGTCAGTCTGTGTGGCATCTGTAACATAAGATTGTTATTACCAGTGGCAGATTAAGTGCACCTTGAGCCCCAGGCTGTTTTCCATCCATAGTCCCCCTCCCCATCACATCATTTTTGAGGACCGTGCATAAATGCAAATGTTCTTTTGAATTCTTCTTCCTGATTGTATTCACTTACCTTATTGTTTTAAATTATATTTATTGTTTGATAAGGCAGCATCTGTTTCAGCGTTTGCTATAAAATCTGATTAGTCATGGACATTTTCCAGCAAGAAAATGAAATAAAATGTACTAACCAATAATAACACAATTACCAGTTCAGAACATTTCATTCATAAAACAGAATGTGAACCACTATCATTGTAATCCACCAAATGTGAAGAAGGTTAAGCGATATGAGGAAATGATTATGGATATCTGCTAATCTTGATTATACTTTAAGGAAATTTAGTTTAGTTTAGTGCATGTACTGAATAGCAAACACTAAAAGTTCAAGGTTGTAAAACATTTAGATCGTAAAGGGTTGTACATATCTATGAAAAAGTAGAGGATTACTCTCCTCTGCAAATCAGTAAATCTCAGGAAAGCATAAACACGTTTTATCATGTTATCAATGTGTATTGTTACATGTTCCAAAATAAACACAGATAATAAAATGGCAGAGTTTTGCTATACACAATACCAGTTTATACAGTTTTTGATTCAAAAAGTGTATTAGCTTTGTATTTTATTTTGTTGATAAACATGACCCATTAACCTTTCCTTGGAACTGAACACTTAGTGGTCTTTTAACTGTCTTGCCTTTGTAAGAGCATCGTTTTGCCCATTCTTTCCTATAAGCAGTCACACATCCATCAGTATGTATTGGTGTCATGATGTGCCTAGCCCCCCCTCCCCCCGATGTGTGAGTTGGTGTCAGTTGCCTAAGCCTACTTCCCCCTACCCAACCCTTTGAACCCCACTTCCTGCTAGTTGGTCTTCTAGGATATAGTCATGGTTTCATTCCCTTACATCACGGAGATGGGCCATAAGTTCAGGAATTCTTCTTTTACCTTTTCAAATTAAATTGGTCAGAGCGAACAATTTCTGAATCTCTATCTGTACATTGGAAAAAGATGAAAAATGGTGCACACTGATGAGTGTCATGGTAGGCAACGTAGAAGTAGCTTAGGAGTTCATCTCAGTTAGTCTGTTTCAAAGCTGCATTCTTTTTTTAGAATTTGCTTAAAAATTGATTGAACCACTCAGCCAATTAATGTTTTAAGGAGTAGGCTGACTAGACCTTTTTTCCTAGTACTGTCTAAAATCTGTATAACAAATATGCAATTAAGTTGGCACCCTGGTCAGTAATGCTAGTCTGAAGAATGTCCACCATGCAGTGTCCAGTGTATTGTTAAGCACACTTATGTCCCATATTGCATGCGAAAGGTTTACTGTTGCAATGAAAATTCCTCCAGAAATTATGAAAAATAATTATAGATAAAAACAATGCTTTGAAAAAATAATTATGGATGAAAAGAATGTTTGATATACTCTCTGATTGCAAGTTAATAGATCTACAATGCCCATTGCTGTCTGTGAAAGTGAGTCTGAAGCCTAACTCTAGAAAATAAAGATATGAGGGCCTTACTGAAGCACATGCTGAAATATGTAGCTTTGAAACAAAGCAATTAGTATATCAGTCTTATACATCAGAACTTAGTTGGTGCAACTTTATTTCCGTGAAAGTCTGGGTGCATCCTTCATCAAGCACTGTCGTTAACTTGTGTCCAAGGAATATCTTGTTGCAATCTTTGTCAAACAGTTGTTTGAACAATTTCAGTTCAGTAAATGCTGGGGAATATCTTTCACCATTACTGTTGTTACTGTTTCTTGCACTTCCATCATTTATTATTCATCTTCTTACCTCTTTCTTGCCCTGAGTGCCGTTTCTTGGGTGATGAATGGCCTACAGGTGGTAAGGGCATATGTACTCCATCCTGGTTCTTCTTGGTTTCTCCTCAGCATCTGAAACTAGAGCCCTGGGATTCTGAGTGAGCATTTTTGATTTTATTGTGATCTTTCTGTCACAGTCTTTGATGACTGTACCTCTTATATCTTGAGACACTCTTACAGAGTAGTCTAGAAAGTTATTTTTTATTTATTTTTTTTTTCAATAATCATTTTTATTGTTTTGCCAAACCATTATACATTTCACACACTATTTACATTATGTACAATATTGCTTCCAATGTTTTAGTTCCATTTTGAATTTCCCTATAATACATTAAGAATAAATATCATTTTAACCAAGTACAGGAAATTAAAATCACAAAAAATTAAACATAAAAGTATCTACAATAGACAATTATAAACCAACTCAAGCCAATAATTTGTATTATTTCTACATTTTCTATCTAATCCAAGAATGTGTTGGTACACATACAGAATGTCCTGACGGAAAGTGGATAGGAACCGCTACGCCAAAATAATATTAAAGATTTGTTCCCAAATTTTTATGCTGTTTATACTTTTCTTATTATTTCTAATTAACAATTTGCGCGCTAATATATGCTTAATCGCTAACAGCCTGAAATTTTGCCACGACACCTGTGCTGGGTTCAACCAATTTGTGGTTATATATAATTTCATTAGTAAACTAATATTCATAATTACAATCTTTTTTGTTTTGTCCAAATTCTCCGGTGGAATATGTAAAATCAGAAATTCCCAGGAGAGTGTTGAGTTTTGGTAACCCATTTTTTGTAGTTGTAACTTTAAAGAATTCCATAATTTATAAATGCACTTGCAACTCCAGAACATGTGTAACAGGTCTGCTGTCTGATCTACACACTGTGGACATTTAGGTGACTTTTTTTAATCAAATTTATGAAGTGTAAGATGGGTATAATATGCATTGTTAAATATCATCAATTAAGTAAAGACCAGTTTTTGAAGTGATATGGATTTTAATGTTAAGTTAAACGCCTCTACTATTTTACTGTCGTCTAGGGATGGCAATTTCTCTCTCCAGTATTTGGATAACAGAATATGATTATTATATTTTCTCTCTTTTGCCATTTTATACGCTGAGGATATATATTTTCTATCTTGTTGCAATGCTTCCCACAGATGACCTGAAATAACTAGTTCCTCTTTTTTATTTCAGAACTGGTAAAATAATTTATGGCCAAATCTTTTAACTGCCTCATTATAATTAAATAAGAGATGGGAAGATTCATCTCTTTTAAGATATCATGTACCGCTACTCCTAGGAAGGGGTATAAATCCCTTACAGTTAATTCCTTAATAAATGGATATTTCTTTAAGTCTATCAGTTGATTACCAATAGTTATATTAGGATTTCTATCAAACGGTTGAAACATCATCATATATTTTAAAAGGTTCAAGGAGGCAAACAGAGTTTGAGTCGCCACTGCCCATACCTTGATGTGTTCCATTAACTCATATTTACTCAATGTTTTTATATTCAAAAATGGTACAGCTTTAACATTAATTCTCTTCCCTTTTATATGTTTATAATTTAGCAGTACCCATTTGGGTATCCATTTTCTATTTTCACTATCCAAGTAAGACACCCTTAAAATCCTATTGGCCTGAATCACTGTATAATACATCTCAAAATCTGGTAAATCCAACCCCCCCCCCTCGTTTTAGGCACCATTAGTTTTTCATAGGATATTCTCGTTTTTCTGGGTTCCCACAGAAATTTCCCCAGTCCTATCTGAAATTGCTTGAAAAAGGATTTCGTGATTTTAAGTTGTGCTGCTCTAAAAATATATAGCATTCTGGGGAGAACGTTCATTTTTATTATCGCTGCTCTTGCCATCATCGGTAGCTTCAACTTACTCCATCTTTTCAAATCCATTGTTATTCGGTCTCCAGTTGCCTTAATATTGTTGATAAAAAATTCTCTATTTTCAGTTGAAAAGTCAATCCCCAAATATTTTATTCTTTCTTCTGTCCTTATTCGTCCTATCAATGGTAGCATTGAAAAAGGTGTAGGTGTCTTTAGAGGGAATATTTTGTTTTTTTTAAAATTTAGTTTGTAATTAGCAATTTTCTCAAAGGTTTGTATTGCTGTTAGTATTTTTTCCGTATCTGACACCGGTGTGGTACTGTATATATTTAAATCATCTGCAAAAGCAGCCATCCTAACCTTTATCCCAAGAAGTACAGGAGAATTATAAAAAACCTTTTGTTTCATATGAAGAAATAAAGGTTCCAAATACAGATTAAACAGTATGGGAGACAATGGGCACCCCTGTCGAGTTCCATTTTTAATTTGAATCCTTTTGGAACATTCATGATTTATATATAAACTAGTGTATGCATTCTTGTATAAATTTCTGAACATAGAAATAAAAAGCTGAGGTATATTGAAATATGATAATGTTTCAAATAAATAAGCCAAATTAACTCTATCGAATGCTTTTTGAGCATCAATTATTAAAGCATATATGTTCATATTTTTATACTTTGCATAAGATATTAAAGTATGAAGAGTTAATGTATTGTCTGTAGTCTGTCTCACATCTATAAATCCCGCCTGTTCTTCTGATATTATCAAGTTTATTATTTTTTTTAATCTACTAGCTAGAATAGATGTCATGATTTTCATATCAATATTCAACAATGATATGGGCCTATAATTGTCTGGATTTTTGGGATCACTATTCTCTTTCAATAACAGAATTGTTCTTGAGGCATTAAAATGAAGATCATTGCTGCCATTCGAAATGATATAATTAAAGGTCTGTGAAAGTACGGTGCTCAGAATCCCACTAAAAGATTTATAAAATTCAGAGGTCATACCATCTGGTCCTGGGGCTTTATGTGGCTTTAGTTTCTTAATTGCCTCTAGAACTTCATCAACTGTAATCAATGCAGTCAATTCTCCCTGAAAATCCTCGTCAATCTTGGGAAAATTAATTTTCTGTAAGAACTCTTTTCTCCCTTCATCATGCCCATGAGTTTGTTGCTCACCATATATCTGATTAAAAATTGATTCAAAAATCTTCATGACATCTGACTTATCAGTATATAACGTATTATTATGATTTATTTTGGTAATTAATCGTGTCGATTTCGTCTGATTAATAATACGGGCTAATGCTTTCGAGGGAGTTTGAATGTGATTTGCATATTTAACTAAACTTCTTTGTTCGTACAGTGTCAATTTTCTGTTATGCATAAGAAACAGCTCTTTCTGACATCTTAACAACTCAGTTTCTGTTTGCTCAGTGTAGTTACTCATCAGCTCCTGGTCCAATAATTGTACTTTAGTTTCCAGATCCAGTTGTTCTTTATTTTGAAGTTTTTTATAATAAGTGGCTTTCTGAATTAGAAAGTTATTTTTAATTTGCAATACTCATTATGATACGGCTCTATAGGAAGTCTTGTTTTTCTCAGTTACTTTTCATTGCATACATTCTTCCACTGAGATGTATCAATGTAAGAAGTCATCTAAGCTATCACTGCTATGCTGATCCAAAGAATCTACATCCTATTTTTGTCATAATTATCCTTTGTGCATTTTTTAAATTAAAACTAAAATGAAGTGCTTATTTTGTTAGTGATTATGATCAGCACATAAGGTAACTAAAAAGAGCAGCACTGAACATAAATTGCTTTGTTACAGATCCTGTGTGACCGGACATAGGTTCCCCCTGAAACCTTGGGCCTTGGTCATCCACTCAAATTTCTCATATTATAATCTGCCACTGCTTATTACGGACAGTCAAGGATAACCAAATGAAACATACATTAATTTATTGGTCCTGGCACTCTCACAATTTGCAGTAAACCAAATGTCAAATTGACAGTATGAAATGTCACACACCTTCTAATGTGCTTTAACTCTTTAAATGAAATATACAGTTAATATTATTTAACGTATTGCTATATGTAATATCCACCTTACTTTAAGAATAAAATTTGAATTCACTCAGTTTCTACAGAGAGTTCAAAACATCTAATCAGAATTGACATTCAGTACATTTTTTTTTAAATTGTATTCATTTGTTAACCAGGTAAGTGAACTGGTCATTACAGACCCTGTTCAGACATGCAACACAAGTGAAAAGGAAATGCAAGTAGCTAATCAACTAGTATAATTTTAGGAGACAATCAGAATGCTCAGAGAAAACCCATGCAGATACAGGGAGAGAATAGAAATTGTACACACGCACACGCACATGCACACGCATGCACACACACACACACACACACACACACACACACACACACACACACACACACACACACACACACACACACACACACACACACACACATGCACATGCACATACATGCACACACACACACACACACACACACACACACACACACACACACACACACACACACACACACACACACACACACACACACACACACATACACACACACACACACTGAGTAGGATTAAACCCTAGATACTGGAACTTTGAGGTAGCAGTCTTAACTAGTGAGCCACTTTGCTACCCATACATCATACTACATGCATAAATTCATGTACAAATCTGAATGCCTTTTTTGGCTTTTACATCAATCTATGTTTAGGAATCTTCATTTTGACATCCCAAAATTTGTCCGTCAAGGATAATGACTCAGGATGTACTTGCATCAAATGGCTTCACTCTGACTTTCTCCTAAATCATCATGGAACTCAGGGCTGCATTGCACTGAATCATTCTGTACCCTGGGATTCAGGAAGATTTAACACAAGTGGGAAGCACTGACATGGATGTTTTCCCATTGGAGGTAAATCTGATTCTTAGATTGCCCTACCACTGAGGATACCCACTAGGAGGAGCCACAGTACAAAAGATGGCTGCTCATGCAGAGTAGCATGCGAACATGGTGTGTAAACTTCTACTGTTGGAGCAAAAAGTAAACACCATCAAAATATGTAGTAAAACCTTCACTCCAAGCTGAATGTGTGTGTATGTTTGTGTGTGTGTGTGTGTGTGTGTGTGTGTGTGTGTGTGTGTGTGTGTGTGTGTGTGTGTGTGTGTGTGTGTAGAGCATGCATATGGGTGAATGGGTGAGTATGTCTGTCAGTATGATCAGCTGTGGAGGGAGCATGTTATCTGATAGTTGAATGTGTGTGCAAGACTGTGTATGTGGGGAATACCTGGGAACATGTCTGTGCATGTGAGTGTGTGTGTTTTCGTGTCTGTGTATCTTAGTGTCTAAATGAATGTAAATTTGTAAACGTGTGTATGTGGGTGCCTCTGCAAATGTGGTGCATTGGATCTCAGGGAAAACACTACCACTGTCAGGTCTGACAGTACTAGTATTAGCTATAATGTGATTTAGAGATATGCTAATGAGCCATTCATGAGATTTTTCTCACCGTGGCCATTGCTATCACTGAATCTCATCTTATCATTGTTGTAAAAACTGGCCTACCTCTGGTAAGCCATTTGCACAAGCTGTGCAGATGTTTTTGAATCCTAAGGTTTGTTCTCTGAATCAAGCAATCTTTGTAAGCGCTTTCTGTTTCTTCTTATTTTAACCAGGCCATGATTCCAGTATGGTAAGGAAATGTTTGTTTCTCCGAGTACTGCACTTTCCATCACCTCTTATTCATAAATTCTTAATCTGGTATGTTAATACTCACCATGCCATGTTTTTAACAAAGGTAAATTCTTTATTGGTCTGTAAAGTAAGTCTTTTGCTTCCTTTGGCTTTGCTGTTGTAGATTGTTCACAGTCTGGAATTAACAGTGATAATACATCTGCTAATTTTGGTTTTAAACATCCACCCATTAGAAACTGAGTTGGAGATAGCCATATAGAGTCTGATGGAGTATTGTGGTATCCCAAAATGACTAATAGGCATTAGAATTGGAAGGTTCATTTTGCTTAATCAAATGTTTTAATGTTTCTGCTATATTTTCAATATATGCATTGCTTTGAGGGTATCTGAGACTTAAGATAACATAATGAAATCCTTGTTTTCTAATTATACACAATTCTTTTTGACAGACTTTGGTCCATTGCCAGTGACTACCTCCTGTGATAACCCACGTCTCACAAAAAAGTGTAAATACAGTTACTGCACTACGGCTTGTCATATCTCACAGCTGTTCAACTTCAGGAAACGTAGAATAGTAATCAGTGCATAATAGAAAATTCAAGTTCTGTGATGAACAAAGACCTCTATCTTAGGCAAATGTGAAATTTCATTAGGTGTAAGTTCTTTTTAATTTTCATTCTGATTCCTGTATAAACTACCCCTGGGATTCATGAAGCTTGCACCAGGCGCAGGCATAGCGTAGGCGGTATAACACCAAATATTGCCGTTGAGCGATTCAGGTACGATCCAATTCCACGTACACTACCGCCGTATGCCAGAACTGCGCAGCCCCCGGTGTAGGTATGCTAATCACCCCATGTGCAGTGTCGCACCATACAAATGAAGGCATATAGTGATTCATGAAGTGGTGCAGGCATAGCGTAAGCCCACGGAAATGTAAACCAAAAAACACGGTTTACATCTTCCCAAACAGAACATCGGAGCTATGGAAGAGGGCCAGACCCAGGTATCACAACGTTAACATATGCCAATGGCGAAATACACAGCCAATGGCATAAGAAAAGATGCACAACATGTAAATAACAACATTTAATGTCATGTCCACAGTAACGCACAGCACAACCACAGGGCATGTGTGCAGAAGCTGTAACATAAGGAAATAATATAAAAATGTCATAAAATCGCAACATAATAGAACTCAGGTTTACAGAATAATACACAATGGTAGGCATGGAACACCACAACCAAGGTGCAAGGGTTGCTAAGGGCCTGCGATAGTGTTCGGCACGGTAACTATGAATTAGTAGTCAATGCCATGCAAATGAGGCAGATAATACTGAATCGCAAATGTCCCGCTGGATGAAGGTTGTACCATACGGCGCAATGGTATAACACCGAGGAGTGTCTCAGAGGAGATATATGACATCAGCAGAGGGGTGTGCCACCGTAGCAGTAAGCACATTGGAGCAATGCAAATCTGGCCTGTCCGTTGCTAAGCAAAGCTGCAGGACAGGGGTGGGGAGGAAGGTATAGAATCGTTTAGCTGAGAGCACACATGGTGCCCAAAAGCGCATGTGTACGGTGATGAAAACGTGCCTGAAACCCAGTAATCGGACGCATGTGCCGCAAACAATAGCAGAAACAGGAAGGTCAAGGGAAGAAAAGAAGGAAATGTGGAAGTAGGGTAACTGGAGTACTAATGAGCAATCAACACCAATCAACCCACGAAGGCCAATCGACGGCAGCTGACAAGTCTGCTTTCAGAAACCTGCAAAACAGGATAGAGGGGGTATTGGAATGCAATGAAAGGAGGGGAGGTATTGGATTGCAAAGATAGGAGACCTGACACAGCAGAGCAAAGCAAACTGACAGCGGACTGGCAGTAGCACACATAACGCAAGATACGCCAGGTCCAGGAAAGTACAAATGAAAGTAGGCTGCAGGATGCACGCCAGAAAATGGTAGGTGCAACGTGCAGAAATGTAAAGGGAAGGTCAAGAGGTAATCCACGGCAGACAAATGTAATTCAACACCAAAGGCACCACAATAGTAGTTCCGACAGTAAAACACATAAGATACCCTGTAGCTACGATCGTACATACACACCCTATGACATCATCGGTGTTCACAGCACAATAGTATAAAGTGTGAAAGCACCCAACACACACCTGTGTATTCTCAAACACTGCACCATAGGTGTAAACACACAGGGAACTTTTAAAATGTACATGTTGGGAGCTGCCATAGCTGTGATTTATCAGCATGTGTTAGAGACTGACGGTGTTATGGAGGATGATGCCAACAACCACCGCAGGCCTCGGAGGAGAAGGAGAGTGTTCAGACCAAGGGTAACCTACCAGGGGCTACATGACCTGGAGATAGTAGAGCGTTACAGGGTGGACAGGGACATCTCACAGCAAATAGTGCAGCTGTGCCGGCCACGCCTGAGAACCAGAAACAACAGAGGGGAACCCATCCCAGTGGACACGAAGGTATGTGTAAGCCTGCGAATACTGGCCACAGGTACCTTTCAAAGGCCAACTGGAGATATAATGGGTGTCTCACAGGCATCAGCATCCAGGGTACTACACCAGTTCCTGGATGCCATGTTACCACATGCCAATGAGCAGATATACTTCCCCAGAACTCAGGAGGAGTTGGCCAGCAATATGCGCCACTTCCACCATGTGGCACACTACCCGGAGGTACTGGGTGTGATAGACTGCACGCACATACAAATCAAGTCACCACCCGGTGAGCATGGTAGGTGCTACATAAACCGCAAGGGATTCCACTCCATCAACTGCCAGGTCGTGTGCAATGCCCAGGGTATTATCATGGATGTGTGTGCTGGCAGCCCTGGAAGCTACCATGACTCCCATATCTGGCATGCCTCACAGCTGTATCAGGTATTTGTCAGGGAGGACATCCCACATGGCCATCTTGTGGGGGATGCTGGCTATGCACTGGAGCCATGGATGATGACTCCCATCAGAAATGCACACACACCCATGCAAGAACGCCATAATGAGGCACACTCACAAACCAGAATCATCATAGAGCGTGTGTTCGGGATGCTGAAATCACGGTTCCGGTGCTTGGATACATCTGGTGGAGCCTTGCAGTACTCTCCAGGCACGTGTGCCCACATCATCATAGTATGTGCCATGCTACATAATATGATCCTGCGGAAGCAGCTGCAGCAGGGACATAATGGTGAAGGCCCTCATAGCCCACCGCAATTGCCAAGGCCATTACAGGCACAGAGGGATTCAGACCATGAACACACTGTGCCAGCCCCAGTAGGCAGACAGAGGCATGCCCAATATGCCTACACCTTGGCAAAGAGGGAACGTATAGCACATACTCTGACAGTGTAGGCCCCTATGGACTGACACCTCTCCACCTACACACACAGTAAAATGGATGGCACACAAACATGACCACCTGTAAATTGTAATGTATAGGTGGCCCAATGTGTGACTCCGACATAGGCAGCCCTCAAACATTGTAAACACAAAAGCCAGTGGAACATGGAATGCCAACACCTGAACAGTACATGAGCCTTACAGCATATGGTGGTGCTGTGTGCCTGTCACGTTCCCCGCCAGATATATATATATATATATATATATATATATGTACACATATGCATATATATATAATACAGATAGAAAGGCCAATAGAGTGATATATGGTGATATAGATGGATTCAGCGATATCTGCAAATATAATAGATAGTTCAACAACATTCATAACACCTTGGAGGTACAAATAAATAGGATACCGCCAACCATGGAATGTGTAACATACCAACATGCGTAACCATGAGGCTGAAAGACCAATAGAACACAGTACCGGAACAGTACAGCCACGAGTAATAGTATGATGATATGAAGGGACAGTTAGTCACTGCTGCGGTGTTGCGGTCCACGTAGGTACTGTGTTCAACTGTGTGTGTGAGTGCCGTAGTCTGTGTAAGTGTGTGTTGAGGGTACTGTGTGCGTCTCTGTGTGACTGTAATCTGTGTGTGTGTCCACATGTGCTTGTTAGTGCCACGTCAGAGGCAGATCAGTACGGTAGGAGTGGGTATAGCTAGCCATGGC
This sequence comes from Protopterus annectens, assembly GCF_019279795.1. NCBI lineage: Eukaryota > Metazoa > Chordata > Ceratodontiformes > Protopteridae > Protopterus > Protopterus annectens. The sequence goes on along the minus strand of NC_056726.1, from coordinate 413,401,191 downwards.
ATACGGTTACTACCTGTCCCACAGTAGGAGGGACAGCCCCACCCTGGGCAGGTGTGTCCTGACATAAAACAGTACAAAGGGCAAATGTCCGAGATGGTAGGACATAAATATGTCCCATATATAATATAACAGTCGTATTTAATAGTTATGCCTGCATGTAAGAAACGTAAATGTTACATGCAATATGATAAGTAGCCAAAGTCACACAACAATAGGTATGTATTGAGGATAAAAGTATGTGCTAACCTGTGTACTGACCATGGCTACATGTTGGCCTGTAAACACCGCTGTGTGTCCCGCAAGTGTCCAACAATGACCATATGAAAAGGTGGCAACCCATGGCAAACAGGCTCTTTTACCAACACAACCACAATGACTGCAAATATCTGGGACAGAAATACAAGAGATAGCTGTCACTTACACATATCCCTTGATATATCGCTGCAATTACGGAGGTATACAAGTAGCAAGCTCACCTGCAGACGATATAGAAACCAATTAACAATGGCCCAACGTACAATCCTGTAACATAAGTCTACTAACTGTTAGCTCTCTAATTAGGGACAGAGCCCACACACATATATACGGATTATGTAGAAATGCAAGGCCCACAAACCTGTATATGCTACGTACACCCACCGACATCCACCACACCAGAAACTAAAGCAATACAGACTGCACAAACATCCAGTCAGTCAATTACATCTGCAGAACCTCAACATACCATGTGAGAGACACAATTAAAGGCGTCATGCATACTTGCAGGCGTTGTATAATGGAACTAACAGCCATGTTACAGGTTTTGTTTGCAATACTCCATTATCAGACGTTGGGATGACAGGTACACCCACATATTGAACCAAATACTCTACCTGTCACACACAATCCACGGGGGACATGAATCCAAAGTATACTTGTCTCCATGCATAGCAGTTGCAGTTACACATAACAAAACACAATACAGACTGTCTCCCCAAAGGTAGGGCAAATAGGCAACGCCCAAGTGGAGAATCCAATTATACCCCACTGTTGCTGCGCAATTGGCGATTGGAGTAGCTGCACAACTGATATGCAAGTAATTAGTCACTCAGGAACACCAATTGGCGGGATGAATCCACATGTCACAGGTATCGACGTATATAAGGATGACTTGCCAGACATTCAAGCCGTATGATCATACCGAATACCAGTTGAAACACTGTGAGAGAGATAGAAACGAAATGCCGTAACGGCAACAAGGTATGGAGAACGCCCGATATGTAAGGTTATGTATAGCATGATCTGTATTAATTAGTTTTACTGTATGTATAGCCTGGTTTGCATTAATTAAACATGTCCGCAATGCATAAAGTGGGGAAAGGTATTTATGTAGTGATGTCTTGCTGAGCATACTAACGCTTGAAGAAACTGTGCGTCCAGCAGTGGGACACAAGGTACACAGCACAGACACCACAAAGGATGCTACATGAGGGCATTAAACAGAACAATCCCATACAACCCGCCATCAGTGGTAGGGTATGTCCAACAAGGACGTGCCATAGCAGGGGATAGTATATGTTGCTATACTATTACAGCACGCATGTGTATGGGCATATAACGGTAATGACATATCTAAGGTGGTCCCGCTGTGCAAGTATGCTTTGCATTATGGGATACTATGTGAAATATGTGTAATGTATAGTATTATAGGTAGATATGACAGATATTCTACACAGCATAACAGGCATATCATGCATACCACAGGTATTGTCTATTGGTATGTACAATAACAGGATACATATGGCTTGTAGGCATGGGACATTGTAATAGCATGATAGCTAATCTAAATGGAAGGGCTACCAAGTAACCATGCACAAAGGACATGCAATAGCTTCACAGGTGCATGGTGGGGTACTATGCAGTCTGGCAAGTCCATGTGTAAGCACAACTACAGTGTTCACACTAGTGGCACCTCTCTGGGGTAGTGTACTGTGAACAGCAGAGCCAGGTGTCACCTGCACCTCTGCACAGTACAGCCACTGCAGTGATCCCAGGCCTACATGTGTCTCCCAACCACCAAGGGAGGTATCACATGAACAGTGCTACTGAGTGTCCCTGCGTAATGTACATAGGACTTATGTTCCAAAGCATGGTGAGTGTCCGGTTTGGGAATGTAACCCACAAGCACATCCCACTCATTTTGGCATGTGTGCACATATCCATGAGCATGTTGCTCACAGTGGCCTCTGCTTATGTCGCGTATGAGGAGTATATCCATTAATAATGTTGTGGACATGGGCCCTGTCTGATCAGCAGAGGTCACCCCTGAGTATGTAGTATGCAAATGTGTACAGATGTGGTGTCCGTAGTGCAGCCACATATTTAAACTGTCGGTGCTCAGTAAACGTCATGGCGTGTTAATGTTGTGGCATGTAAAGCTGTAGCTGTTGTGTAAGGTACACCCTAAATGGGGTGGTGTACCCTTGAATGTGTGTAGATGTCTTGAGTTCAGAGGTACAATGGGTGCCTATGTACCAGCTACACACCCAGTACAGATAGGTGTGGCCACGTAGAAGGATATCCATGCCACAGTGGCAATACGGTAACCACAGGAGTGGGTGTGACATATCTGTGTACTGCAAACATGTACAATGTGATATGTATGTAAGGGACTACCATCCATGTGATAGTCAGTGGGTGAATGGTGTAATGCAAAGGTGATGTGCATGCACCTTGTGTCATGCAGCTTGATGCCATGATAGTCATATTATGTATCTGTCACAGCGACACCCATATGGTTGGAGTCAGTATCAGCTGGTGGAGCAATCATGGTGCTTGGTATGCAGGGGTTTGAAAGCTAGGCAGGGAAACTCCCCTGTGCTAGCCTGTTCCACAGGGAAGCATATACTGATCATGAGGGGCCCTATGACTGAGGACTGGGGTATGCCAAATGTACCTGACATGTAGTAGGTACTATGGTATGCTGGCCTCACTGTGTGTCCTGTCCATGAGCCACATAGCATAACATCCTGAGACACAGGGTACGATGTGTAGGTGGATGTGTATGTTGTCAATACCAGAATGGGTAATGGTGCTGAAAGGCAATGAGAGGACAGTGTAGGATGTGTGGACTCCCGTACCATCAGCAACTGCCCTGGTAACTGTATGAAAGGAGTCCACCATGTGTAGGGGCCATGCTCTGGCCCTAACAAGCCCAACCCGGGTGGTAGCAAAGGACGGGAGCCCAACAATGTCTGTGTGAATGACATCCTTGATGATGTGCCCCATAGCCATACAGAACAGTCCAGTCAGGTGTAAAGGACTATAGTCCCACTCGTGCATTGTGGTGCCACCTGTGTGTAGTGTGATAAATGCTGCTGTGTGCCATTCAGGGGCTACAATGTCTGAAACAAGGCTATTACTGAATATGGTGGCCTAGTGGGGAGACATGTAATTCAGAGGTTGGTGGACATCACAGACTGGGACATTGGAAGGTGAAATGGGGCCAGTGTCCCAGGACATATAGAGTGTAGGTCAGTACTGTGTAGGTGTGACCACAGGGACACCACAATGTTCATGTATGGATTGCGGCCCTGTAGTGAGTGAGAGGGTGTAATGTCAGCATTGAATCCATCCTCCAGCATGTTGCCAACAACACCAGGGTCTGCAATGTTCCTGAGTGACTGTTGTATGTGACAGCAGATGTGGGTGTTGCCATCGACTACTGACATACCACCATAATGCCTGGTGGTACACCCCGGAATGTGTGGCAGTCATGTTTACGTAGCTAGTCTTGGAGTATGTGATGAGGGACCCTGTGGCCACACCACGGCTGACCAGTGAGCCACCCCACACATGGGAATGTACACCACTGTGCAACAGCCTACACCTGTTGTTGTACATCATATGTCCATGGAACATGACCACCAGAGTGGGGTCTGTTATCTGGTGTGTACCATCATGGCTCTGTGTGGAATTGCATGATCCATGCAGTTGTGTACATGCTAATGAAGTGCACTGGGGTATGTGTCAGCATTTGTATGTGCATTGTCCATCTGCACGGGTGTCATGATGTTAACAACCGCTGTCAGCAGATGTCTGTAGTAGGTGTTGTAGTACTCATGTACTGTGTATGCTGTGATGGGTGTGGTGCGGGGATGTGGCTAATAATGTTGATTAGCATATGTTCAGAATCCACCAATGAGGGGATAACCCCAAGTGTGTAACACCAGTCACATGGTGGTAGTGTTCATGCCAAGGGTAACGTAGGTCTTGGAGGTGGTGTGTATTGGTTGATCCAGCAGAGCGGAGGGTATGACTCATGGATGTGTCAGTACATGAGTGGCTATCCCAGTGAAGTGCGGGGTAGTGTCAGTCACACATCAGTAGTAGCTGTCTGAGGCCCACTGTCCAATATACCAACATAGAAGGTATGTTACCCGTGGGGTATGATGTTGACTCTGTAGCTTGTTACAATGTGTATAGCGGTCCCGGACACAGTTAGTTGCACGTGGAGCACCTCTGATGCAATTGTGCTCAGTAACTTGCCAGGATGTGTGCAAAACATAGTGGGATATGGGAACCCCTCAGCTGTGGGTGTGCCAGTCCAGGTATGTGCCTGAAAGGTATGGTCTGTCTATAACCTGTCATTGCAGGTGTGCTCTGCAGAGCCTAGAGGCAGGTCCCAGTCACTGCAGAGATGTTTGAGTGGTGCATTATAAGGTGTGCCTTGCCTGCGTGCATCACAGAGGAAGATGCAAGCATTGTGTCACATGACCCCATGTCGTGCCTGCCAGTTCCCGTCCTGCCGGTGACAGTTATTGGAAACTGTGCAAGACAGGCAGTATAGAAGCAGCAAGAGCCTTACATGTAAGCTGTACTCCCAGGGCTGACAGGTGCAAGTCATCTGTGCCACAGCATTGTGTTTGACCAGGTCAGTCAAAGCGGACAGATACCAGATGCCTGTGGAATGACAATAGGAGCATAGGCAACTGTTGAAGTGACACAGTTGGTCATTGTACAGTGGTATCGTGTCCGGATGAATGCAAAATGCTCCCCAGGGCTTGGCCCACACCCTCAGGGCTATAACACTGGTGAGCTATTGCATGTCCCTGCACACGTAGTCTGTGAAGTGGCATCACAGGGCAGTCACACTAACATGGAGAATGGCAGTCATATCGTACCTGGTGAGGTGTGGCATGGGTGCATAGGTTATGTTGCAGAAGCAGTTACCCGACAGCAAGATATAAGCGACTAACGCCTTGTGTAGCCTGCTGTGTGGAACTGCAGTGTGACTCCCTACAGAGTCATCTATGACTGGTGTGTTGTGAATGTTATAACTCCCTATTGGCTGTATGTGATGGGCACACATGAGTCTGTGGGCTATAAGCTGGTGATGTTGTCTTCCATGATGGGGGCTACCTCTGGTGCCTACAGTGAGTATGGAGACTTACTGCACAAGTTGTCCTCGTAGGTGTGGCCAGTGGTGTAGATCATGTGAGACTATGTGATGGGTGGGGTGTGTTGTGAATGTTACACATCCCCAAATGACTGTCAGGTGCAGTCAGGGTTGGTGACAGCATTACCCCCAGCCATAGCTGTCAACCTCCTGTCCCCAAACTGAGGAACATTAGCCCTCATACTGTGTGACAAATGGGCAAAACGTGGAACACTTACAACTGGCTTACTAACAGCTTCAACTAGGAAGGGCATATGATGGCTAAAATAGGCTGGTTTTACGTATAAAAAAGATATTCTAATGAATTAATATGATTCCCATCTATTTAGCCATGGCTAGCAGGTAAACAATTTCCAACAATGAATGTGTGACAGACCCTTCCAATGTGGAACCTTGAGGAACATGCACCTTTTAGAACCCCAAATGAGGTACGTTCCTCGTAATGAGGTACACCTGAGAGCTATGCCCCCAGCACGGCTGCAGAAGTGCATCCCCCACAGGCTGTAGTGCCGTATGTTGGGAGGTGAGCATTGAATGTGTACATGAGACAATTGCTCTATTGCCACATGTATGACATATCCCTCATATAGACAGATAGTAGCACTGGTACGTGACAGTTGGACATGCCTGTATATACAACCGTGTCCCACAGGATGTGTGCGTTACGTGTGTACAACAGCTGTTGTACCATAAGCAAACTGGGAAGTGTAGGACAGCCAGTGTACCTGTGGGAAATGGTGTGGAATGGGTGCTATAGTAATCAGTAGCTCATGACATGCTCACAAGTGCTGAACAAGTGCCTAGCATGACCATACAATACAGATAGGGTGTTGGATAATATCAACCCACAAGTGGTGATGACAGTCATTTAGGGTGGCACCGCACTATAACCCTGCTGAGTATGGTGTGCATGTCCATGAACCATTAGCACTGTAGATTTTAGCAGTACAGATGTATAAGACAGCATGGATATTTGATTACAAATACCTTTGCATGTCACAGGAGTGTTCCACCAGTGGCCTGTTGACAGACTCACAACTACAAAAGGTGCAAGAGTGACATGTGCACAGCACACCAGTGCCAGCTACAGTAGAACAGGGTTAATGTGTTGTACCCCACCCTCATTGTAGCCCATACCACACAGACAAATGTTAGCCATCTGTGTATGTAAGGCTGGGAATGGCCATGACCTATCAGTATAGCTGTGTCAGTGTTGTGAACAACATACAGAATGGGCTGTGTGGGTGAGGTGTGTGACATATGTGCACAGTCTGATGGATGATACCAGCAATGTCACCACTAGGTGAACATCCCTGTACCCATAAACTACTACCTAGGCTGTGGACAACATTATGGACACTGTGTAAGGGATGGTGCTGTGCAGTGCACCCCCCGACTTGGTGACATCTCCAGGCCCCTTAGGTAGTCATATGAGGTACCCATGTCATGTCAGGGTGCCATCCATGAGCACGGAGATCACTGGACAGGCATATACAGCACTGTGGTGACCAATATTGGATCACATACCACCTTTAAGGGGTAATGGTTATGCATGGATGTGCGATACCAGCCTTCACAATCCTCAGCTCCACTATGCAGCATGCTGTCTACCTTGCAGAAAGACATTTGCTACACCATGATGATGGGCATGCTACATGTCCATATCCTGATCTATAAGACATATGTCATGGACAGCCACCATCCTAATACTAGGATCGCCACAGGCTGGACAGATCCCTGTGCCATATATGTGTCATACTCCCACCATACCATGCAACCCTGTCCATCACAGCTGCACATGTCATCCCAGTCATACATGGTGTGATGGCCGCATGGTAGATGTACTATCAACTGACTGGATCAATAATGTGGCACTGATGCACCTTGCGGTGGCACAATGGCTGTCTGTTACAGCTTGGAAACCGTGCCCACACATGCTATGGTTGATAACCATCCCTGCAAATGTCGTCTGACTAGCCATTGTCCCATGTCTATCACATGTGCAATACAGGCGATCCGTGGCAGGATGTTGAACAGTTGTACAGTGCTGTGTAGATGTATATGGCAAAACACAAGCATGTACAGGTGTCCATGCGTATGTGTGCATTGTCACTGCTCAAGTCCATTACGGCTGTGTCTGTGTTGATATGTGACATATACACAGCATCCAGGTCAACAGCAGTACCGTGGACACATCCAGGCATGTGCAGATAGGTAAGAACACAAGTGCAGGCAAATAGACATGCCCACAGCAAGACAGCATTTACATGGAGTATGAACACTGTAATGAGGTGACACACATATATGGTGATGATATCCAATGCATAATGGGTGTGACATGTGTGACACAAACACGTCAGTCGTGTCAGTGTCATGATGCTTTGCAAAGACAACTGTGCAGATGTAGTAGATGTCATAGAAATGTATGTGCAGCAGTATCTCTGTACATCTCTGAAACTGTGACCTGTCACCATCATTATGTCTTACAGATAATGCCCCGTACATGCCTCCCAGCATACACCCGCCAGGAGGATGATGTCCTCATCCCACAGCTCCATGACAACTATGACTTGTTGTTCAGCCATGTGCCACAGCATGCCCAGCAGCGGGATGACTTGTGGCAGGATCTATGCAGGAGGGTGAACGATGTGGGTGGCCATAACCGCACCTACCAGCAGGTGCGCAGACACTGCACGGACTTGATACAACATGCAAAACAACGTGCCACTGCAATCTCCAGGGAACAAGGTGGAACAGGTGGTGGGCCACCAACCCAGCCCCCACTCACACACACTGAGGAGCTACTGGCCAGTCTGGGGACACCCAGGAAACAGCATCCAGAAACACTAGCTGCCATCGTGGAGGTGGGTATCTCCCAACCAATGAGCCTGGAGTTGCCTGGTAAGTCAGTACTGCACATATGGCTATTATATCCCATGTAGTTGCATGTGTCACTGTACATTATGTAAAGTAACAACATATGCAAGGTATGTGGACACACATGCTGCATACTACAGTATGCTATGTTGTGTATGCACACATGTGTATACTATATGCTATTACACAGGTGAATGTGTTCACATGCACAGTGCAACCTGTGGCTGTCATACAGTCATGGATAATGTTCATACTGGTGAGTCACCCCTATACAGGTACCTCTGGCGTGTCGCACAGACATGAGTCCATTGCAGGTGAGACAGTATCAGGCATGTTACAGTGTAGATCTATTTGCCATGTGGCCAGTTAACACTTGCACACCTGATGTTTGTTCCAGTCACGATATGCAGGTCGCACCACCCTTCATTCACACAGGCCACCCATGTGCAAAATATACAAACGTAATGATACACCGACTTGAAACCACAGTACTTGTCATTGTGACATGTGTGGTCAGCTGTGCATACAACGGTGGAGGTGTTCTACAATGGAGGCATATGTAGTATGCATTGGAACAACATGTGTGGTACGCACACAGTACCACACAGTGAGCTGTGATATGGGCAGCCCACAGGTGTCACCATTGTGTCATATGCCCCTGCATTGGGTGCACACATTGTGATGTGCCACCTAACATGTCCCAGACATGTAGTGTTCTGTCTGCAATATTGTCACACTATCGCATGACCTATACCCCACATACCAAACATACAACCTGTTGTCTGCATAGCCCTGTGGATTGTGACATATCTGACATCTATGGGTGTATGTCATATGGGACAACACAGACATGTGAGATAGATGCCCATCACACACAATTGGCCAACACATGTGCACACATGGCCATGGGAGATGGCCAGAGACATGTAGCCACACAGTACTTGGGATGTGTATACACCCTGTTGCACATTGTCCACACATGGTCCAATTATAGCCTTAGTTGACCAACTATACAGTTTATGTGGTACACTGGACAACCTAAAAGCCTGTGCACAGCTACTGGAGGTGTCACTAAAGTCTACCATATACGATCTGTTGAACATCACGATTGTGTTACAGTTATGGCTATGCAATGTGTACATATTATGCATTCTACAGCAACATAGATGCCTCATGATGCCATGCAATGGCACAGTGTCTGTACTTCACACTGTATAGCAATGTAGATGGCTCACACTACCCTCCCATGCTCATGCACATTTGCTAAACATGCATTCTATCTGTAGGGCATACACACAACACTGCAATGTGAAGCCCATTATGATGCTGTACATGTGTCAGGACACCATTGTGTCAGACATGTATGCATGCATGTTAATGCACATGTCAGCAGATTACATGTCAAGGTCACGTCAGCCATGTGTACTGTTATCCTGTTCTGGGCCACATGGTGTATCACGGGGATGCATGCATACTACCATGATTGTGTGAACTGCATGGCTACTGATATGACACCTGCTTGCTGTAGTGTGCACCCCAGGGAGGTATGCTTACTAACACTATTAATGTCTGAGCTGCATGCCCTCTGCTGTATCACAGGCATGCTGCATGCCATCTGACAAATCACATGCATGGTGTGTTTGTGTGTGTATGTGTTTGTGTGTGTGTGTGTCTGTGTTTGTGTGTGTGTGTCTGTGTGTGTGTGTGTGTGTCTGTGTGTGTGTGTCTGTGTGTGTGTGTGTGTGTGTGTCTGTGTTTGTGTGTGTGTGTCTGTGTGTGTGTGTGTGTGTGTGTGTGTGTGTGTGTGTCTGTGTGTGTGTGTGTGTGTGTGTGTGTGTGTGTGTGTGTGTGTGTGTGTGTGTGTCTGTGTGTGTGTGTGTCTGTGTCTATTGTACTTTACAGTATTTCTTTGCATTCACAGGTGATGTAGGTGCGTTACCCTCCTGCGGTCCATCTGATTTTAGTGTCCCCACAGATACTAGCGGTGATGAACATATGCATGAGGTACAGGCAGGGTTGTCAGGGGCTGAATCTGTATCAGTGATTACCATCTCAGCTATGTCCCCCTCTTCCCCGCACACAGTTCTGCTGCCAACACATACCGCATCACCAGTGGCCATAGAGGAAGGACAGTCAGCATCTGTTAGCGTGGAACAGGAATGTGTGGTGGCTACAGAAGGTGTGTCTACACACCATGGTGTCAGTGTAATGACTGCAGATGTGCCATACAGGAATGTGGCCGGTGCTGCTCGTAGGAAGACCTCTGGCAGATATGCACCTGCAGGACAGAGCGCAGCAGCTGGTATCACCAGACGCATGTTCCAAACTGTAATGGCGGCACAGGCACGTGCTGAATAGCAGAACAGAGAAGGGCAGAGGCTGCAGAGGGCTGCTATCCATACTCTAAATGACAACATCCAGGCATTGGCAAATGCTCAACAGCAGATTGCTAATGTTCTGGATAGCCGATTAGGTGAAATGGTCAGAATCCTTGACCGAGGCATGGCAATCCACAAGCGGGAGCTGTCTGTGCTGGAACATCTGGTAGGAGTGAGGTATAGGCCATGTGGACGTAAGCCAGCAACACCACCTAGTGTAGGTCGACATGAGCGTGCCACCTCACATGCCTGCTCCCATAGTGCCGGTAGCAGTAGCAGTGCAGCTGGTGCTGTGCTGTCAACACCAGGACACAGCAGGCCACATGGATGTGGCCCTGGATGTTCTCAGCGGGGACACAGTTCCAGCGGACATGTGTCGTCGGACAGTAGCCACTCTGTACCTCCACCTGGTAGTGCCCGTGCAACCCCAGGCAGACACAGGTCACGTGGCCATGGACGTAAGCCAGCAACACCACCTAGTGTAGGTCGACATGAGCGTGCCACCTCACATGCCTGCTCCCATAGTGCCGGTAGCAGTAGCAGTGCAGCTGGTGCTGTGCTGTCAACACCAGGACACAGCAGGCCACATGGATGTGGCCCTGGATGTTCTCAGTGGGGACACAGTTCCAGCGGACATGTGTCATCGGACAGTAGCCACTCTGTACCTCCACCTGGTAGTGCCCGTGCAACCCCAGGCAGACACAGGTCACGTGGCCATGGACGGACACAGTGAGCTGTACAACCTGCTCTGTACAATCTGGGGCTGTCAATTATACCCCATGTAGGCCTCACAAATGGCAGAACTGTGTACACACATACACGCACACAGCAAACACAACTGTAGGGCTCCACAACATCCACATGCATTCTGCACAGACATGTCCAGTCAACTCACAATCCCTTACACACACACATGATGTTATCCATTGGTGCAGCCTATGCCCCTGGCAAACATATCACCCTGTGCATATGATGAAGCCTGTGCCGCATCCCTGTCATCCACACCATCGGTGCAGGGTTATGCACAAATATTCTGATGCACAGGGTGAACAGCATAGTGAGAGGTGTATGTAATATTACCTGTGTATGCATAGTGAGGGATGTGTATGTTGCAGTGGTTGTGTGTGAATACTGAGAGATGTGTTTGTGACATAGGTTGTGTACTGTCGACATGCACCAGTCATACCATGTAGTGCAGGTGCAGCATGCATTGTGATGTGTTCACGGTATGTGTCTTGGTTACATCTGTAGCACCATGTTGGTTGTGATACCCTGGTTCCCTCCTATGGTGTACTTGCATGTGCCTACAGGTAGCAGTGTTTGCAGTCCCCCACGTGTAACTGTGGATTACTCACAGGCACATCTGGCAATATCAGCATGCTACATGTACCCTCAACCTGACTGTTGGAAACACCAACATGACACAGATGTCCGCACATATACTGCACCTGATGCATGTGGTCAGTGCCACAGGCTACACTGGACAGAGACATGACATACATAGCAGGACACATTACAGGTATGGTGACATGGTGCAGGGGTTGTACACAACGGTCTGGCCAATGATGTTGTGAGGTGTCACTTGGTAGCTGGAGACCACACTGTGCAGCAGTACGACCCTGTAACAGTACGGGAACATGGCCACATTCACAGGGTGTACACCACTATAATGCACACCCCATAGTGTGCAGGTGGGGACCCTTGCCTATGTGGTCATCACCCTCACAGTACTATGCACCCACATGACATGTCACAGAGAAGGAACATGCACAGGTAGCCAGTATGGCTGGGACCTATGGCATCAACAGGGTAGTGCAATGCATCACCATTACGGGTTAGTCACCACGTGGGGTTAGTGATCATTTCTCACCGTATATTAGCATACACCCTCACACCAAGCACCAGACATACATACAGACACACACACACACTGTGGTGACCACACATGTGTATACGGACAGCTGACGTGTGTGATGCACCACACCGGCCAACGTCATGCTTCCCACACTGACGTATGTACATATCTCTACAATGGTGTACAAGGATGTGTAACAACTGGGACATATTCCCTGATGTGTGGCATCTCTGGTCACACATTCAGTCACACATGGCAGTGCTGGGAATGATATACCTGCCATATGATGACACGTTTTATAGACATGCAGCAGTATTGATTGCATTATGTGTACCAACGCTATATCTGGCAAATGTGCTGCTATATGCACACGGGAGGTTGTAGGTGTTGCAGGTGCCATGTGACATATAGTTGGTAACACCTGACCGCTGTGTATGCATTATGTCAGCACCTTCACGTAACAGCGACATAGCGTACTGTTTGCACATGGCATGATAGGATGATGTGTGACACAACTGTGAGCCACCCCCTGCACACATACATCTACACAGGTGGTTCACCATGTTATGTACACACATCCCTCCATATGTGCTGTTTGTATGTCACCGTATACAGGTGTCAATGATGGGTCTGCATTGCAACTGCATGTCGTAGGTAGGTGCAACTATGTTACGGATATTGGCCACTGCACATGCATGGTTGCTGCATGCACAGTACAGATGTCACATGTGTCTCCTGTTGCCATGTTTGTATGCATTGCTATTGTTGGACATGTGTGTTGACATACATAACCCATGGACTGTGGTATGATATCATGGGTGTCACATGTGACCAGTACAAGGGTATGTGTCCCAGTCAACATTGCTACCCCCTGTAGTGTGAGCATTCAACAGACATGGGCCCACCTTCCATTCGCGTGTGTAGCATCGATTAGGCCACTGTTATGCACAAGGTACATCAAAGTCTATGTATGTATGTGTTATGTATGCAGTCCATGCACACATCCACACAATCACATGTATGACATATCCAGACGTGTGTTCATTGGTGTACAGCAACAGTCAGGTGTCACAGCTGTGTAAGGGCCGTGGTATGTCTTGAGCCGACCTGTGCATATATACTGGTATCATTGCAATACATAACACCTGTTGGATCCCTGTTGGTACATGTGTACTCTGCACAGCTGGTGTACACCTCTGTACAGCCTAGTGGTCATGTGTCACATGGTGTTGTGGTACTGTAAGGCTGTGTAGTGCTGTACCGACGACATGGTGCTGACTTGACAGCTACAGTGTACACTGCAGTGTGTACATGTGTGACCTGCACCTGTGACAGCTGTGATGGCAGCTGTGTGTGTACAGGTCACTGCATGTGTGACCGCCCTGTGCGTGAGGACAGTTATACCTTACTGTGCCCTTCTGTACTGTGCCCTTCTGTGTGTACACTCCATCTGCATGCACGACAGGCCTTTGCAACAGCTAAGTGTGTGAGCATACCCAGTATGCTGTTGTGTAGATGGACACACAGTACAGTCCATGTACACAGTTGTGTAGATGGACACACGGTACAGTCCAATCTGAGACCTTCCATGTTTACACTCCATCTGCATGCAAGACGGCCCTTTGCAACAGCAAAGTGTGTGAGCATGCCCAGTGTGCTGTTGTGTAGATGAACACACAGTACAGTCCATGTACGCAGTTGTGTAGCTGGACACACGGTACATTCCACACTGCGCCCTTCCGTGATTAGACTCCGTGTGCATGCAAGATGGCCCTTTGCAACTGCTAAGTGTGTGAGCATGCCCAGTACGCCGTTGTGTAGATGGACACACAGTACATTCCAAACTGCGCCCTTCCATGATTAGAATCCGTGTGCATGCAAGATGGCCCTTTGCAACTGCTAAGTGTGTGAGCATGCCCAGTATGCCGTTGTGTAGATGGACACACAGTACATTCCAAACAGACGTGTGATACTAAGCATGTGGGCATGGCCATTGACATCCTGTATAGCCATGGTGGTCGTCCAGGCAACAGATGTCCATTTTCAATGTCATGATGGATGCCTACATTGAACACACTGGTTGCTGTCTCGAAGGGTGTACTGTCTGTGGCGCATCCCATATCTATTTAGTGTTGTAGTGCTCCGTAGATATTTAGTTGGCCCGATGACAGCACTGCCGTGTTTGTCTACATCTACCTTGGGACAGTAATATGCTTTCAGACTGCTCACTCTCTAAACATTCCCTATCAGCATCTTTGCCTTTGCGGATGATGTCACCCACCTAGAAGTATGCCTCTGGGAGTGCTGTGCTCAGTAATCTCGGTAGCATGTTCTGTAAATGCATAATGCTGTAGTGTGATAAGGTAGTTAGGTGTACGTTCAACTCCCGGCCCTGCCAAGTGTGTGTGTGTGTGTGTGTGTGTTTCCAGCTGCCTGGGGACACAGTAATGCTTTTAGATGCCTCACAACACATACATTCCCTATCGGCGTCTTTGCCTTTGTGGATGATGTCACCCACCTAGAAGTATGCCTCTGGGAGTGCTGCGTTCAGTAATCTCGGTAGCGCGTTCTGTAAATGCGTAATGCTATAGTGTGATAAGATAGTTAGGTGTATGTTCAACTCCCAGCACTGCCAAGTGTGTGTGTGTGTGTGTGTGTGTGTCTGTTTCCAGCTGCCTGGGAACACAGTAATGCTTTTAGATGCCTCACAACACATACATTCCCTATCGGCGTCTTTGCCTTTGCGGATGATGTCACCCACCTAGAAGTATGCCTCTGGGAGTGCTGTGTTCAGTAATCTCGGTAGCGCGTTCTGTAAATGCATAATGCTGTAGTGTGATAAGGTAGTTAGGTGTATGTTCAACTAACGGCCCTGCCAAGTGTGTGTGTGTGTGTGTGTGTGTGTGTGTGTGTGTGTGTTTCCAGCTGCCTAGGGACACAGTAATGCTTTTAGATGCCTCACAACACATACATTCCCTATCGGCGTCTTTGCCTTTGCGGATGATGTCACCCACCTAGATGTATGCCTCTGGGAATGCTGCGTTCAGTAATCTCGGTAGCGCATTCTGTAAATGCGTAATGCTGTAGTGCGATAAGGTAGTTAGGTGTATGTTCAACTCCCGCCCCTGCCAAGTGTGTGTGTGTGTGTTTCCAGCTGCCTGGGGACACTAATGCTTTTAGATGCCTCACAACACATGCATTCCCTATTGGCCTCTTTGCCTTTGCGGATGATGTCACCCACCTAGATGTATGCCTCTGGGAGTGCTGTGTTCAGTAATCTCGGTAGCGCGCTCTGTAAATGCATAATGCTGAAGTGTGGTAAAGTAGTTAGGTGTATGTTCAACTCCCGGCCCTGCCAAGTGTGTGTGTGTGTGTGTGTGATTCCAACTGCCTGAGGACACAGTAATGCTTTTAGATGCCTCACAACACATACATTCCCTATCGGCATCTTTGCCTTTGCGGATGATGTCACCCACCTAGATGTATGCCTCTGGGAGTGCTGCGTTCAGTAATCTCGGTAGCACGCTCTGTAAATGCGTCATGCTGTAGTGTGATAAGTTAGTTAGGTGTAAGTTCGATTCCCAGAACTGCCAAGTGCGCGCGTGTGTGTGTGTGTGTGCATGCTCCCGTCCGCCTGGGGACTCAGATTATGCTTTTAGATGCTTCGCACCACAGATATATCCTGCTGATGTCTTTGTCTTTGTGGATGTTGACACGCACCTAGTAGAATGCCTGTGTGTCTACTGTGTTTAGTAATCTCGATAGCGCATTCTGTAAATCCGTCATGCTGTAGTGTAATAGGGCACTTATGTGTAAGTTCGATTACCAACCCTGCCAAGTGTGTGTGTGTGTTTCCAGCTGCATGACAACAGTACATTGCTTTTACAGTATTCACTCACCATAACATCTGTGCGGCGTCTTTGCCTTTGATGCCGCTGTCTAGAGGCTAGGCGTATGCCTGTGTGATTTCCATGATCCACTACTCATGGTTGCACGTTCTGTCACTGCGTAATGCTGTTGTGTGGTACAGTGGTTACGTTCGTGTTCTGCTCACAACCCTGCCATGTGTGTGTGTGTGTGTGTGTGTGTGTGTGTGTGTGTGTGTGTGTGTGTGTGTGTGTGTGTGTCTGTGTGTGTATGTCTGTATCTCTCTCTCTCTCTATATATATATATATATATATATATATATATATATATATATATCTATATATAAATAATCTATTTTCTGCCCATAACTCTGCTCTTGCATGGACAGCTGACTGTTTCATGTATCGCATATTTGCATAGCTTTCACATACCAATGGGGTATGTTGCAAATCCCAACATTGTCCATGCAACGTTCATGTTACGGGTGCTGTTACATGCCCTTACAGGCATTTTCTGTATATCTTGGCAGACATCTATCCTTGCTGTACTCTCACTGTACTCGTACATGCCGGAGGCTTCATGTATCATGGCCTAGTTTTGCTGTGTGTATGTCTATTTGTGCTGTGTGCATGGCTGTGGGTATGTCCCACTATCATCATTTGTAAAGGTGACAGCCCTATAGGTACTTCATGTAGACTGCTGTGTCATTTGACATGTCAGCACATTCCTGCGGACATTACTGAACGTCCTACAGCAGCGCATTTCATACCTTCTGCGTTATCTTGCAGTCGATAATGCTGTTTCCTCACACATGTATCTGTTTCTGATCATACCACTCCACCTCCTAGAGCAAACTTCTGGACAAGGCCTTATCTGATAGTGGGACACATAGGGGCAGTATTGACATGTTGCTCTTACAAACGTAGATAGTTGACACAACAATAGGTTTTGCATTAGTATGGCTTTTCTGACAGATTTGGTGTCTTAAACACACATGTTTGTCATTATTTCATGACTTCAGTTATCAGAAATGTGCCAGAATGGTACTGATGTTACGTGGAACACACCAAACATATGAGGCAGAACTCTGCACATTCTGTGTAAATCTGTACAGTTGCGGAGTATGTGTCTGATACAAGATATCAACTTTCTGACACCAATACACACACTGTATGGCGGCATCACAGGCCACATGCCATTACATTTATATTGCAGGACACACCCACCCAGAAGGTTGTATTCCTCACACAGGCCAACAGCTGCTTATCCACACTAATTAGTCTATCATGTACCATATGTGTGCGCCGGTATTTGCGCTTTCCGTCAGTGGCAGAGCTCATGTACGAGTATGGGGGACTGGACATTGTTATGGTGATACTGCATGACACCCTGAGGGACACATTTATTTTGAGTCTATTAACTTTCCACATTGACATTCACAGGGCATACGTTGTCATTCACATTTGTCGGAGTACATACGTATGACTTGTACATGTTTTCTCATTTGTCCTGATGTCTTTCTTCTCACCTGTCCACCTAGTATCACTAGTTCTGTACATGTATTTTGGACAGGTTACCTTCATACCCCTAACCTGTACACATTATGGGTAAACGCCCTGACGTTTGACCTTTTCCCTTGTTACATTTGTCATAGTAATGTGCCTTTCTGGTAAATTGCTGGCAAGGCATTACGGACTGTGTGGTTAGATAATAGTGACTGACATTTCTATTACATGATTAGTAACACTCATAACATTCGTATTCCTGGCTACGCCTGTATTCTCTCAACGTTCTGTCTTTGTCTGGCGTATATCTAATATAGTCCCTATTTGTATTTCATGTACTATGCCTTAGTGCAGCTGTCTTATTCTGACAGTTTGCCAGTTATGGTTACCATCTTGGTCGTACGCATGTCCATCCATGATAATCGCCTACATGACACTGATATAGGGCCCTACATATTCCCAAAATGGTTTACGCAATATCCAGTGGATGGTTTGCCCCATTATTGAGAATATAGGCGTGTGCTATACCCACATCACTCCCACTGGGCAGGCCTACGAAATCTCTGCCAAACAACACCTAGGCCCATTTCTGCATACCCATGATTCCCATACCTGACAACCCCCTACAGTACCCACTACACATGTTTAATGTGAGCGGTACTGAAGTGTGGAGACACTTATATGCACTCCCCACTCTCCGGATATCAGTTCATACATCATTCATTTTATCGACACATGTGCCATTACCCTTGCACCTGCTACTGTTGCATGTACAGCTATATCGTATTTGCTGAGGTCACTTATTTTGCATCAATGTCGGTTGACACTATGTATGGATCAAATTTTGGGGTCCTACAATGGACACCTATATGCATGTTTAAAGTGTAGAACTTGCTGGACTGTCACTTTCTGGCCAATGGTTTGGAAGGCAGCGGTTTATTCACCTTTCATACATGTCTGTTTGTCTACCCATATTAGCTATAACGTGGCCTATTTATGTACATATGTCATATCTATGGGACATATGTTTGTTGTGTATACATATATACATGTACAATCCTCATTTCATAATTTGCTTTGGTTTACGTTTGTGGATTATGTGTATATACATATATCTATATCCATACCATACCTTTCCACTGTACAGATTGTCGCAGAGTGTACAGCTGGTTGCCTCTTTATCTTCGGTGTTTTTTACATAAACCTGTGTCTATCTGGCAATGTAGTGGCATTTCATTTGAGACTTACGGTGGGAAATACTGGCAAGCAGTTCAGGTTACGACTGCATACCCTTCAGAGAATCCATGCTATTGACACACCCGTTACTCTATCCACTTTCTATGTTTGTTCTGGCACATATCTGGGGTTTGTCCCTATTTGTACCGGTAGTTTGCATGCCTTTGTCTGGTTTCATACTTTATGGGGTTAACAGGTTTGAGCCATGTATATCTAACGTGAGGGAAACAGCATTCATTTACTATGCTGTGAGTGGATCACAAACGCACAGGCGCACTTGCATTTCCTTATTGTGAGTTACGCGCAGGCGCACATGCATATCCTTATTGTGGGTTACATATGTTTACTAAGTCTTTGTGCTTACGTGGGCTTTATTACTTGTGACAGTACCAGTAAATTATCTGTAATCCGGTTAACGGACGTATGCGAAACACATGTTCACCTTTACATATTTAAATGTCTGTACAGCACAGATGCATTCATTACACTTAAAAACTTCTCTAAAGCAAATTTCACACTCCTCAAAACCGAGGTGGAATCCTTCAAAGTCCCCAGGCCTGTGGAAAATACGGCCCAGACCGTAGAATCCTTTATAAACACATTCTATGAACACCTTCAGCAATGCATGGATCATGCGATCCCAAATAAAACCAAGACCCAATCCTCCAAAGGCAGACGTCCTGTCTGGTGGACCCCAGCCATAAACAAACTATACAATAGAAGGAGGAAGCTACTAAATGATAGAGCAAAATCCCAAAAAGGGAAGGCATCACTGATCAGTATTAGCAAAAAGCTATGGGCACTCATAAAATTGTCTAAGGCCAGCTTCGAGAGAAAAATTGCACAGGACACTAAGGATAATCACAAGGCTTTCTTTAGTTATGTTAGGAATCTGGGTGGTAATTCCCAGATATGCTCAGAATTAGTCCAAAATGAAAAAAAAATACACTGAACTCACAGACATTGCCAACATCCTAGCTGACAGGTTCAGCGCAAACTTCTCCCCCCCCTCCTCACCAAAAGGGAAATATCTATCCCAGCAGAGTGCTGCCCCCATGACATCTCAGATGCTCAGGTAAGAGCCGCCCTCTCCAATGCAAAAAACACAGCATCAATGGGACCAGATGGTGTCCCGGGCTGCGTCCTACATGAACTCCAAGAAGAGCTAAACCCAAACATAAAACTACTGTTCAATCTCAGCCTTACTACAGGATATGTGCCCAAAGAGTGGCGTACAGCAACAGTGGTCCCTCTCCATAAAGGTGGTGCCTCAACGGATCCTGGAAACTATCACCCCATAAGCCTGACTAGCTTGGTCTGCAAAGCTATGGAAAGGATCATCATGGACCTCATAAATAAAGATATTGGGGACCTAGAAACACTGGATCCTACCCAGTTCGGCTTTGTTAAGGGCAGATCCTGCCTCTTAAACCTGGCTGATTTCTTTGAAACAGTCACCAAGGCCATTGACGAGGCGACGGTGGTCCACACAGCCTACCTGGACCTCGCAAAAGCCTTCGATACAATACCCCACTTGGACATTATAGATAAGCTCACCAGCTTAAATATAAACCCCTATGTCACTAGATGGATTGCAAACTGGCTCAAGGACAGAACCCACATGGTTAGAATTGCTGGAGCCATGTCAGACTCCAAACCAGTTATAAGTGGTGTCCCACAAGGCTCAGTCCTGGGACCTCTCTTGTTCGGTATATATTTCTTGGAGGTACAGGCCAACACGGAAGGACTGTGGCTGACCAAGTTCGCAGATGACTGCAAACTGGGCGCCATAATCGACTCTCCAGCCAACACAAGCATCCTCCAAAAGGGCCTCATAGAAACAGACAACTGGTGCCAGAGCCATGCCCTCAAGCTAAATGCCAAAAAGTGTATAGTCATCCCCTTTGGCAAAAACAAAGTGCCCAGAAATTACCACATAGGTGGTAATCCATTAAGTACAGAAGAAGTAATTAGGGACCTGGGGACCCAAGTTGATAGCAATCTCTCATTTGACAACCACGTGGCCAAAGTGGTTAGAAAAACATTTTATATAGCCCACCTAATCATGAAGGGATTCACATCTAGATCAGGGGAGGTCGTCGTGCCTCTTTACTCATCCCTCATCAGGCCCATAATTGAGTACAATGCCCCTTTTTGGATGTACCTTACCAGACACCTGCAGCAACTGGAAAGACCCCAAAAGTACCTCACCAAGAGGATCAAAGGGCTCAAACAGATGCCATATGCTGCCCGGTTAAAGAAACTCTAGCTCTACTCAGTGGCATACCGCCTGTTCAGAGGCGATCTGTGCTTGAAGTATAAAGCCATGTCCAAAAATCCAAATCCCATCGAGCTACGCGCTCGAGAGACTTGAACCTCAGCACTGAAATAAATAGGACATGCTGGAGGGACAGATTCATAACCCAGAGGCTCCCTTCACTCTGGAATAAAATCCCAGTCCAGGTTAGGCAGAGTTCCTCATTGACTCTCTTCAAGAGGAATCTTGATGAGTGGATGGGAGATCATAGTTTTACCCCGGGTATCACTTCTGTGTCACTGTTAGACAGAGGCACAGTGTACTAACCTCGAAAAAGGGCATAGCAAAATAAATTTAAAATGGGTGGCGAAAGCCAAACACATTCTGGCTAGGCTTATAAATGCCCTAGGGCAGATAGCCTAGTATGAACCTATGAACCTATGAACATTATATGTGCTGTAGTCGTAGTTGAACCGGGACTGCATTCAAGTTGGCCGGATGCTGTAACCACTATACTTTTGGTGTTCTGACTCATTTATATGCATACCCATAGTACATAGCTACATTAACATATGCCTCACCGCTTCACTTACGACACAGGCATCCATTCTCCTGCTGGGAAAAATGTGGTACTACATGTTACACATTCCCTATTTCCTACTGCTCTGGACCCAAGCTGCATATTTAATCACTGCAGGGATATTCAGAACCCCAAGGCTTATAGTCCTGACACATGCAGGTCTTTAATTGTCAGGGTGTTCATGTGGTGATCTGGGTTTAGGCTTGTTCGCTTGGTGAACGGGACTGCCCTGTCCATGTTCAAATGTCAGACAAAGCACATGGACAGAGTTTGTCCATTTTAAACATTTTATCTGCGTTTACAGACACAGGTGTTTGGGCACCTGTCAGCAGCTTATAATGTTGGCAATACATAATATGGGTGGGGGTGGTTACAATACATAATCCACGGTGAGTGGTGTTCCCATTCACATTATTTTACCTGTGTTTACAGACACAGGTGTTTGGGCACCTGTCAGCAGCTTATAATGTTGGCAATACATAATATGGGTGGGGGTGGTTACAATACATAATCCACGGTGAGTGGTGTTCCCATTCACATTTGACTATTTCCTGTATTCATTCATACGAAGATTATTATTTTGCACATGAATTAACTATGAATTAACTACAGGTATGCAGTAGTACAGTCAACATATGTAAAGGTTTGTTACAGTAAAAATGTACGGACCTCTGTAATACTCGGGGACTACCGCACATCCTTCACAACAGTTCATGCTAATGTACATACTATTATTCTGTGAACTTTCGAAGTTTGTGAGAGCAGTAATTACATCTGTCCCTATTTGTCCACCCATCATTTTAGACTTTGTCCATATTTTGTTGCTGTAATAGGTTGAGAGGTGGTGTCGGTATGTGATTGAGTTGAATATATACTGTCGATAATTCACTGGGGAGTAGGGTTACCACCTGTTCCTCTTTGCGAGGGGAAGTCCCACTTTGGACAGTTGTGTCCTGCGACAAAACCTAAGACATGGCAAATGTCCTGTGATTTTAAGACAAAAGTATATTTCTTATTTTCTTTACTAGTTGCATGATACAGGTATTTTGTATCTGAAACACATAACTATTATTTGGGATAGCATAAGCTATTCAAATGCTATGAAATAAGCTTTTATCTTGGCATACAAGTGTAATTCTGTCCTTTGCACTGGCCGGGGGTATGTTTTATCCTGCAAATTCTCACATTTCTACAAAGGATGTCCCACCTTGGGCATCTGAACAGGTGGCAACCCTAGTGGGGAGACCTGCATGGTGGACATGTGTTCCATCCTGCGTAGTATGTTTTGCATGTCTGTCTAGAAACTGAAAAGTACCGTGACTACACATATATGTTTTGTACAGATTTGTACAGTACTAGACACCGTGGCGTGTAAACAACTCTGAGGTTTCAACAGGTTACTTATCCCACGCGAGATGTACACACATTTTGCCAAAACATGAACGCGCGGGCATTTGGATTTACGTAACTGTGATGGGATGTTTACAAATGTGGGATACATATTTGCAATCCTGACACTGCCTAGGATGATACTTCCTACTACATATGGGGAATACTTGTTATGTGTAAGTGTACGGCTGCGCAAGGCTGGTAGCTGAATTTGGTGGACATTCGGACATGGGTGCGGGTTATGTGCTATACAGGGGTTGTTGCGTATTGCATTTGCATGCATGAGTTCTGCATTTGGATGTCCCGGTTCCGCATATAACATCGTATGTGTATGTGCCGGTTACGTTCCTGTTCATGTGTATAGCACATTTTAATATTCATATGTTTGTGTGTGTTTGGTATACAATTTGGACTGTCAGGTTTCTTTACGGTTGTTATATGGCCACAACTGCCCAGCTGTGTACTATCACTACCACTGTGGGACTGCTGGTGACCCTGCCCATGAGGCTAGACATGTGTATTGGCGGCGCGCTGACATGATGCGCTTCACTTCCACTGGGTATAACTACTTACAGTGCAGTACATTACGGACACACGATTTTAAATATCATTTGTTCCATGGACGGAAACTCATATTGTGTTGCGTACATTTCTGTTTGGTTCTCCATTTTGTGTGGCCGGGAACTGTCTTGCATGCTTTGCATATGTTTCATTATCCACGGACACTGATAGGTGCGATTACTATTGCAGGCAGACTATAATATTCAGCAGTTTAGGTTGCTTATCGACAGCCAACATTGACATGCCTCTGGGCGCAGCTTAGTAACGCCCCATGCACTCGCGCACGTGCCCTATGCACGTGGATGTGGTGGCAGCGCACCTTCATTAATATGCATATGGCGCTACTACACCATATATACGCCGCACGGCCGGCGCAGGCCTTACACCGGCCTTGCGCCGAGATTCATGAATCCTGGGGTACATACTTCATACTTTTCAATCATTTGTTTTATTTGCTCTGTCATGCTAGGCCATTACAGAATATCATGAGTTCTTTCTTTTTTTGATTTGTTCATGTCCAAATATGATTCATGAATTCCAATAAGCAACTTCTCCCTTAATTACTTACGAATTATCAATATCTTTCCCTTTAACAGTAAATATTGGAACACTGATGGTTCATTTTTGTGTGGAAAATAAGTTCTTACTGAATGATAAATTGACTTGGCACTATTAGTCTCTCCTGATATGATGATATGTAAGATTTCTATGTCATAGTCATCCTGAGTACTGGATTTTCAGCAGAGACTGGCAGCTAAGACATAACTCATAGTGCTTTTATTTATGTCTGTCTGAAATAAATCTTCATTATGTTTCTGTAGGTAATAGTGCTTGGAGAGATAAATTAGTTTTAGCATATCTTTTTATTTTAAAATCACCATGCAGCTAATTTAAAAATAAAAAAATAATAAATCTGTGAGACAGTTATGTGGCTAGTACAGTTACTGTACTAGACAAATAATTACTGCACAGCTTCCCAGTTACATTAATGTAAAATCTGACGCAGAAGTGAGATGTAATGCTATTCATTAGCATGGTTTCTCATCTCTACCCCTCCCCCGCTGATGCAGTAACATTACATGGGTAGCCAGTCCATGTCCTATTATTGTGTTGTATAACCACCTTTGATTAGTTTCTCTTAGCAACCAACATCAGTGCTTTGAGAGCAATATCTAGCCTACTGACTAGAGACTACTCAGAGAAGGAAAGCAATGGTCTCTAGGGAATGTTTTCTCTTCTATGTATTTGATTTTTCTTACTTACTGGCAGAAAAATTAAAAAAAACGTGGAAGACGCTGTCCGGTTCGATTCGCAGCTAGAGCGTCTTCTGCGTGGAGACATGCATTGTGCGTCAGGCCTGGCAAGCCGGTACGTAAAAATCAACTGCCAATCATTAGCGGACCGGAGTTCCGCTGTGGCGACCCCTAACCGGGAAAAGCCGAAAGACACAAACAAACTGGCAGAAAAATTAGATCCATGGGCAGTGGTAACAGAAAGTTTTACCAACAGTGCAAAGCACTCCTATTTATTTTATGTTTTTTACTTTAATCCTGATTAGTATGGGGTGGGTCTGGGTGCCCTACAGCAGCAAGTTAAAATGAATTTCTGTGACAATGTTTCCCCATTTCTGGCAATTGCACATCACAGGTGATCTCCAGAAGTAGCTGTTTGGGAATACATTCAGTATATTAAATGCTTTGCACATCAAGCACAGAACATTGACCACACAAGGTCGAAAGATACAATAGGGAAGGTATATTGCTATCGACTTTTTTAGTAGCACTGAACAGGTTATGGTATGCTGTGTCACATCATGTTACAGCAGATGCTGTGTCACATCATGTTAAAGCAGATGCTGTGTCACATCATGTTACAGCAGATGCTGTGTCACATCATGTTGCAGCAGATGCTGTGTCACATCATGTTACAGCAGATGCTGTGTCACATCATGTTACAGCAGATGCTGTGTCGCATCATGTTACAGCAGATGCTGTGTCGCATCATGTTACAGCAGATGCTGTGTCGCATCATGTTACAGCAGATGCTGTGTCACATCATGTTACAGCAGAGATTATTTTTCACTTTCCCCATTGTAGTGCAATTGGAGTTGGTATATATAATTAGCAGGGGGTGTGGGTGTGCAGTCCCCAATATGGTGTGTGCAGGGGGCTTGCCCCCCCCTGTAAAGTTGTCAGTTTCAGTGCTATTGCTGTTGTGTGTTTTGACCTTGTGTGAGCAATGTTCTGTGCTTAGATGTTCAAAGCATTTGTACAATGAAAGTATTCCACTATTTGTTTAGGGGACAGACTATGAAAGATGGCCAAGGGCATTTACAGTGTTTATCATAAAGCAATCATTGCTGTAGCTAGAGCTGAAGTGCGCGAGCGCTGTAGCACTAGTGCTGCACGTCCCCAGCTCCCTTATGCAAATCACCCCATTTGCAGGTTAAAACCATGCAAATGAGGTAAATATGCCATCCAGGAAGCAGGAATTAGGACGTGCAGGACTAGCGTAACATGCAGAAATGTACTCAGTTAGTAACCGAGTACGGTACTGCAAACTCCAAAACTGAGCTATGACAGCTCCAAATAAAGGCTGTACATCATTGAGGAAGCATGCCAATGGCTAAGTAGAAGGCCATTGGCATTGCAAAATGTTTAAAAAATAAAAAAATAAACTTTTATTTTTTTTTGCCGATCACGCCTGTTTAAGCATAGGGCAGTGGCGCACAAACGGGATCGGAAAAAATTATAAAATAAACCTAAAATAAGCATTCTGACTAAAAGCAGTAGTCTGCCATGCAAGTCAATGGCAGGCAGAAGACAACCTGGCCAGTGAGTAATGGTTGCTAAGGGGGGAGGCTCAGTGTGGGACATGTAACTATGCATTAGCATGCAATCCTATGTAAATGAGGTGAAGGTTAGTGAATCCCAGTTTTCCCCAGGGTGTGAGGCAGGTCCCAAGAGTGTAAGAGTATAAATAGCCGAGTGCAAGACTAGGATATAGGTGACATCATGGGGGGGGTCAGGCATAGTGTAAGTGGATTGGAGCCCTGTGGCTCGGGATTGCTCCTAGCTTAGCACAGCTAAGCTAGGGATGTGTCTAAACCTGCCTAGCACTCTTTACAAAGTGTAAGCGGGTGTGCGCGCAGCGCACCAGGTTTTACAGGAAGAAAAAAAGAAGTTAAACCAGGAAATAGGAGCTCTGTGCACATTTGAGCACTCCCTTTGCACGGCGGGCACACGGGCTTAAACAGGGAGGCAATGGGAAGGGAAAACAGCAGTAGGAAGGTAATCAAGGAGAACAAGCTGAGCTGACAGGTGAAATGTATCAGAATCAGACAATTACACAGGCAGCACACCAGCCCAGCCCAGAACACTACAATAAACTAAACAAACACCTTCCCCTCTGTTTTTTACACACTCTACACCACCGGTGTATACAAGCTGGGAAATTTTAACAAACAAACCTACAAAATGAGAAGGGCTGCAGCAGGCAACATAGAAGAATATGTGCAAGATGCTGATGGTAGTGAAGATGTGAATGCTACTGTACAACCCACAGTGAGGAGACAGAGAAAAGTGTACAGACACAGGGTAACCTACCAGGGGCTACATGAGCCGGAGATAGTGGAGTGCTATAGGGTGGACAGAGACCTCCTACAGCAAATTATTGAGCTGTGCCGGCCACACCTGACACACCAAACAGGCCGAGGGGAACCCATCCCAGTGGATACCAAGGTATGTGTAGGCCTAGGTATACTAGCCACAGTTACCTCCCAAAGCACAACTGGGGATATCATGGGGATCTCACATTCATCAGCATCCACAGTATTCCACCAGTTCCTGGATGCCATGTCAGCACATGCCAGTGAGCATGTATATTTCCTCAACACACGTGAGGTGTTGACCAGCAATATGCATCTCTTCCACCAAATAGCAGAATACCCTGGGGTAGTGGGTGCAATAGACTGCATGCACTTTCTCATCAAAGCACCACCCGGTGAGCAGGGTAGGGCCTACTTCAACCGCAGGGGCATCCCCTCCATCAACTGCCAGGTTGTATGTGATGCCCAGGGCATTATAATGAATGTGTGTGCTGGCTACCCTGGAAGCTATGACGATTCACACATATGGCATCTGACGCATCTGTACCAACGATTTGCCAATGTGGACATCCCCTACTGTCACCGAATGGGTGGATGCTGGGTACCCACTGGAGCCGTGGCTGATGACACCCATTAGAAATGCACACACCTGAAAGACAATGCCATAATGAGGCACACGCACAGGCCAGACATATAATAGAGCGTGTGTTTGGGATGCTCAGGTCATGGTTCCGGTGTCTGGACACATCCGGTGCAGCCTTGCAGTATTCACCAGCTACATGTACCCAAATTGTTATGATATGTGCTATGCTACACAATATGATCCTGTGGAAACAGCTGCAGCAGGAACAGCATGGGGCAGGACCACACAGCCCCCCACCAATGGCAAGGCCTGTACAGGTACAGAGTGACTCGGAGGAGGAACAACCTGAGCCTGCCCCAGTAGGCAGAAGAAGGCATGCCCAGTAGGCCCTGGCCTTGGCAAGAAGGCAACGCATAGCATATGCACAGACACAGTAGGGACCCAGAGAATGACACCTCTCTCTGACTCGCACAGACAGTAAAAGGGATGCCAAACATGACATTACCTGTGCTCAACCATGTATAGGGAGTGTACTATGTGCATCCGATATAGGCAGCCCTCCTGCACCATCCTCAAGTCTGGCACACCCTCAAGGTAAGTCAATCAACCTACCAATTGCCAAATGGAGTAGAATGTGTTGGTACCTGTAGCTATGGTATGGATGTGAGAATGAAAGGGAATTGGGTGGCCGAATGTTAAGGCAGCAGACAGTAGACATCCACAGTGGCACTATGACATCTGTAACACATACTGGAGTCACCATAGAAGCCAGTACTACACAGGGTGACAAAACCCACTGCAGGAAATGGGCTGAACAACATGTGTGTCCATAAGAGCCACACATGCCAGTCAGGAAGGTTCACATACCCAAAAACAGTCTCAGCCAGCAGGACGGGTGTAGACAAACACAAACAAATGCTGTACTATGGCCTCTGAATGAGCCCTATGGGTAACCCTTCCCCAGGCCTACACAGACAGACTACAGCAGGCCAGGCAGTTAGATGTAAGTTGTGAAGGCTAGGAAGTCAGAAACTAATATGCAGGTAATTAAAGCTAAGATCTGTAGTACACTGGTATGCTCTAGCCAGCATGATAGGTAAGACTACATACTGAAATGGAGTACCTGACATACCAGTACAGCCCTAGCAAATGTGTACAAGTGTCAGGTGTGCCCCCCATCCAACGTACACTTATTGTAACAGACAGGTGTGCCCCCCACTCCTGTGTAGAAATGCAGAAACAGTCAGGTGTCCCCCCCTTATGCAGAAATGTAGCAACAGTCAATGCCGAATGACCGATGGATACCCTGCAGACACAGCATGCTACCTGTTGGTGTACAACACAAAGGTCAGCACCGCAGTACAGACTACCTGGACATGATCCACACATGCAATACAGACGGCCATACTGGGCATGCTCACACACTTAGAGGAATGAAGGCAATGTCAGTCAACAAGATACTGAAAGGTCATAATGGACATGCTCACACACTTAACACATGAAGGCCATGTCTGCAAACACTAGTGGACCAGGCATATCTGGCAGTCGCAGTTCTTAGTGCAGACACTTGTCAGTATGCACAACTCCTGCCTTGCACACACAGTGGATAGGAATACAGACATATATGTAAAGACAACACACTATAATAAGCCAAGGGTAGACGGACATAGATGCGTGGAAGAGGGTGACCATGACAAGGAGCCATCCAGGCCTGTCCCACCCAGCACACAGCCAAATGGCCCCAAACACATGAGGTGCAGATGTCACTCATTGCAGATACTAGCCACCAGTATCTGCCAGCATGACAGACTATGTGGTGCACGTGCCAGCTTTGCAACATGACTGTACAAGGAAGTAGTCATCTAGTAGCTGTATACACATACCTGTGACATATGACCCCGTGTGTGCCCGCATGTGGCATGTCAACCCCACATGAATGGGTTATGGACCATGCACACATCGCCCTCCCCATAGCAGTATTATGACAAGCCTGCTGAGGTCATCTAATGTGAAATACACTTTTGGGAGAACTGTAGCTTAGTAATCTCCATGGTGTGTCCCATAACTGCGTACTGCTGTAGTGATAAACTGGTTAGGTAGTAGTTCTAACCCCAGACTTGGCAATTGTGTGAGTGTGTGTTTGTGTGTCTGTCTGTCTCTGAATGTGTAGAGAGAAATTCTTTTTAGGCTACTCACACTCTGTACAATTCATATACTCAACTTTGGCAAGGCTGCTGATGTCACTCACCTAGAAATACACCTCTGGGAATGTCATAGCCATGTAGTCTCCATAGTGCGTTCTGTCACTGCGTACTGCTGTAGTGTGATAAAGTCATTAGGTAGGTGTTCTAACCGCAGGCCTGGCAACTGTGTGTGAATCTGTGTGTCTGACTGACTAAAGAACAATTCTTTTTAGGCTACTCACACTCCGTACAAGTCATATACTCAACTTCAGCAAGGCTGCTGATGTCACTCACCTAGAAATACACCTCTGGGAAGATTATAACTCAGTAATCTCCATAATGCATTCTGTAACTGCGTACTGCTTTAGTATGATAAAGTAGTTAGGCAGGTGTTCCAACCCCAGACTTGCCAACTGTGTCTGACTGAGTAGAGAGCAATGCTTTTTAGGCTACTCGCACTCTGTACAATTCATATACTCAACTTTGGCAAGGCTGCTGATGTCACTCACCTAGAAATACACCTCTGGAAGATTATAGCCCAGTAATCTCTGTAGTGCATCCTGTAACTGCATACTGCTGTAGTATGATAAAATAATTCGGTAGGTGTTCTAACCCCAAATGTGTGTGTGTCTGACGTAGTAGAGAGCTATGCTTTTTAGGCTACTCACACTCCATACAAATCATATATTCAACTTTGGCAAGGCTGCTGATGTCACTCACCTAGAAGTACAACTCTGGGAAAATCATAACCCAGTAATCACTGTAGTGTGTCCTGTAACTTTGTACTGCTGTAGTGTGATGAAGTAGATAGGTAGGTGTTCTAACCCCAGACTTGCCAACTGTGTTTGTGTGTGTGTCTGACTGAGTAGAGAGCAATTCTTTTTAGGCTACTCACACTCCGTACCATTCATATACTCAACTGTGGCAAGGCTGCTGATGTCACCCACATAGAAATACACCTTTGAAAAAGTTATAACTCAGTAATCCCCGTAGTGCGTCCTGTAACTGCATACTGCTGTAGTGTGATAATGTAGTTAGATAGATGCTCCAACCCCAGACCTGGCAACTGTGTGTGTCTCTGTCTTTGACTGAGTAGAACACAATGCTTTTTAGGGTACTCGCACTCCTTAGAATTCATATACTCAACTTTGGCAAGGCTGCTGATGTCACCCACCTAGAAATACACCTCTGGGAAGGTTGTAGCTCAATAATCTCTGTAGCATGTCCTGTAACTGCGTACCACTGTAGTGTGATATAGAACTGTGGTAGGGTTCCATTGCCATCCATGGCAGTTCTGGATGTTTTGTGTGTGTTTCAATGTCTGTATATGGAGCAATGCATTATAGGCTACTCACTCACAGTACATTTCAAATGCCCTACTTTGGCAATCCTGCTGATGTCATTCATTGTGAAATACACCTTTGGGAAAGAAGTGCTTGAGTAATTTCCGTGGCATGTACTATAACTGTGTAGTACTGTAGTGTAGTAAACTAGTTAGGTAGGGGTTCTACTCACAGACATGACAGGTGTATGTGTGTGGCAATGTGGAGGGTGTTTTGCTTATTTCTTTTATGGTGGCCCCACTATATATCACAATGTCAACCATACAGGGATAACAGATGTAAATTAGCTGAGAAGCTGGGGTGCAAAGCCATACCCATACATGTGATATCAAGGCCAACCAATCACAGTTAGCAACCCCACTGTGCCTTCACATGTGACTCACAACGGACATACCATGCCTGACAACATGCCCCGTATGGACAGATGACACTGACATCAGGGAATACTGTTGGCATGCTATCAATGTAGGTGCAGGGTAAACCTGATGCCCATTACCAGTTCCTGCCACAGGTGGGTAAGACTGGCACAGCTGATGATAATCTGTGTTCACAACATGGGCCAGACACCCCAGGTACAATAGCACATGTCACTGTACATGCATGTGGGAGGTGTGCACATTCCAGACACCATCCATGTCATGGACTAAGGAACACATACATGGCAAGTGATGCACAGCATTGGCCACACACAATAGTCACTCAGGTGACTGGATGGGGGATGCAATATCTACCTGTGTGGGCAAATGCAGAAACTACAAGCCTGAGCCACAATGCAGACCATTATCATGTGGCCTGATGCCAAAGTATATCCATCACCTATCCTTGTACAGCCTGCTGGCACAGTTGACTACCACACACCAGTGCAGACATGCACCCATGCATGTCAGAAATGACACCCTGTGTGTTCAGGTGTGTGTTGTATGGTGCATATGTCCACATCCACACTCACTACAACCCACCCAGGGCATACTGAACCATGCTGTCTGATGTCTGACACCTCCTCATACTCCTTGCCCATACAACCTCCCTGTGACTTGTGTGGTGCATGTGATACCTGCACATTGATGTGTTGTGGCAATCCAACTAGTGATGAGTTGCACTCCTGGCCCTGCTAAGTGTGTCACTGTGTGTGCATCCCTATGTGAGTGTGCCTGTGTTGAAGCTGGCACCTGTTTATGCAGACAGGCACATGTATGTCACCTACTGTATATCTACCGTATCTCTGTTATAGATGTCACTCACCATCACATATATGTTCTGAGTGCTCCACAGCAGGTAAACCATGTGGTGCATCCAATAACTGCATCTAACTCTGATAGCACTACATAGTTGTCAGGGGTCTGATACCCTTTGCTGGTAGGTCGGTGACACAAACATTCTTCAGCTTTACTCTCCCACCCCTCCCTGACATGTATTTGCCTCTGTCTGCCTCCCTCATCCCCTCTCTGGTGGATGTGGAGGCCCACACTTGCTTTGCTTAAGCAGCAACATGTGTATTTTAAGTGATGCTCATGATCAGCTGATGACCTCTGGATGAATTGCAGCACTCCCCTAGCTGATTGAATGTGGAACAGCTGTGGTAACATTCCCATAGCCAAATGCATGGAAACACACTCCAATACCTAGAAACATCATGCTGGTGTTGGCCCTTTTCAGTCACTGTGAGCAGGAACTAGATCTGTTGTTTGGCAAACAGCATCTCAGATGGATTGGGGATTTACCTCTAATAACATACACTGTAGAAAGAGGGCAATGAAAAGGAGGGGGAATGTGCCTGACCTGACTACAGACTGTAAGTGCTACTATACTGCATTTGGAGTAATGTTGGTTTAACAGTGTTTGTCTGGATATGCCTGTCGTACATGTCGCAATACCTGCCATGTCAGTTCCATGTATATGAGGTCATCTGCAGACTGGTGAGTGTTGTGCATTTGGTTTCATGTGGTAGCCACGGTGCATCTATCTGTGGAACGCAGAAGGTAGTGTGAGGATTGCAGTCTGTAGATGGTGAAGGCCGTGACAGTTACTGACTTCATATCCCTCATAGGACATATGCTGCAAAAAACCCTGTTACAATGGTAAATTTATGAGGTTATCACAGCAACATGTCTATACTGGCCCTGTGTATGTGCTATCAGTCACACCTCTGTGAACCTTTGTACATATGTTGTGCATGAAGTGGTGCTATTGTGCTGTACACCATAAATAGTGTCATCATACCTGATAACAAGTCAGTAATATAGCAGATTGCTACACATGTCATGTACAGTAGGGGTTATATTTCATGGCATAACCTGGACATTCTGTGGATGTTTGTACAGTACTGAGGTCTGTGTAGTGATGATGAATGTCGGCAGTATGCGTATTATTAATATGTACATTAGCCTTTGTACAGACTGTGGTAGATCTCATTGTTCTAGCTCCCCTTCTATCTGATGTTACATGCTGCCCCACTGTATGGTACCGTTTTGTCGTACAGGTTTGTAGGGCCATACACACATGTCCCATACCACAGACAGCCATCAGACCAAACTGTGTAGCAGCCCAATATATGTAGGGTCATTCTGTGTGTGGCACATATGAGGATGGTGTAGAACAGATAGTCCATATACTGTAATAATATGCTAGCTTACCATATGTGGCTGTGGCTGTGTTCACATTGGTTGTGGTCATGCACTTTCACACAGGTGTATCTTACCCTGTGCTGTGACATGGCTGTTGAGCCTGATATATATGCAAGTACATGTGCATACCCCCATATGAGATGTAGGCCAGTGTTGAGCCAGTCTGCCTGTAGCCTGCAAAGTGCATTGTTACATGCCTAGCAGCCTAGTGTACTTACCCAGTGAGATATCATGTGCATATACTTGCCAGATGTACTGCTGACAGGCCTCCCTTAAAAGTCATGTATGTCAGACAGAGCAGTGGGATGCAGTACAGATGTATGTCAATATCTAGTGGGTAGTATGTGTCCATGGCACCCCTGTACCAGCAGTCATTATGTGTCAGGCCAGACAGGAGTGTGTGAATCCAAAACCTATGATGGCAAATGTATACTATTTGTTATGTGTTATACCCATCTACTTGGCTGTCTACATCCATATTGTCAGGCCTGGTACACATGTTGTGCACTAAGGGATTATGTGTATACCTCTGGACTGTACAGGGTGTGTCCAAAGTTCAAATTATACTGGCCAATATCTCTGCTACATTCCACAGGGGCATTACATGCTAGCGGCGGTACTTTACAATGTTTCCTTAGGATGTCTGTCAGTAGCCAATGGCACACATGTTATAAGCAGATGTCACCCTCCACACACACCATGTCTGTGAAGACAATCCCAATGACAGTAGCAATAGTCTAGTAATATACCTGCTATACATACCTGACATCCCCTTGCACTATGACTTTGGGACTATAGGATCTGGGGTAGGGCTACACTTATTAGGGTTCAACCAAACACCCTAATAATGGGCGATTTCAACTACCCCACCATTAACTGGGAAAACTACTCATGCACCAATTCCTTCACTCAACGATTACTGGAATTCATAAACTCCAGTGCCCTGGGTCAACTTATCCACACCCCCACCAGGGGAACAATATCCTAGATCAAGTCATTACCAACATGAGTGACCGGTGTTCCACACCTGAAGTCAACGCCTCATTGGTCCGATCCGACCATAAGCTAATTACCCTAGATATCCACATCCTGCCCCCACCCCCCAATAAGGAAACCATGGTGAAAAAATTCTCCAAAGCCAACTTCATGCTTTTTAAGACAGAAGTGGTGAACTTCATGACACCCATGTAGATGGATAACACAGTTACGACTACTGAATCCTACACAATTGCACTTTATAAGCACTTACATGAGTGCATGGATTGTGCTATCCCAAAAAGAACCAAGACGCTATTCTCCAAAACAAAGGAAGTCAATCTGGTGGTTCCCTGCCATAAACAAACTGTACAACAGAAGGAAGAAACTATTGCAAAAGAGAGTAAAATCCCATGAGTGGAGGAGCTCCCTGGTCAGCCTCAGTAAGAAGCTGTAATCCCTGATAAAATCCTCCAAAGCTAGTTACAAAAACAAAATCGCCACTGATTCTAAAGACAACCACAAAGCATTCTATAGCTATGTCAAGAATCTCAATGGCAACACTCAGATCTGCTCTGAGTTACAGCACAATGGCACTAAATATACAGACCCAACTGATTTTGCCAACATCCTGGCAGATAGGTTCAGTGCTAACTTTACCCCCCTCTCACCCCCTAAAGAGCCCATCTCTATACCGGAAGAATGCAAAGTTCCTATAATCACAGCTGCACAGGTAAAAACCACACTCTCCAAAGCCATGAACACAGCATCCATGGGACCTGACAACATCCCAGGCTGCGTTCTACATGAACTACAGAACAAACTGGCACCCCACCTAAGTACCATGTTCAATTATAGCCTCACCTCAGGCTTTGTGCCTGTTGAATGGTGCACAGCGACGGTTATCCCACTCCACAAGGGGGGAGCCACCACGGACCCCGGGAACTAACGCCCCATGAGCCTGACGAGCCTGGTCTGCAAGGCCATGGAATGTATCATCATGGAACTTATAAACAAGGACATTGGTAATCTCCAAACTCTGGACCCCACCCAGTTCGGGTTTGTAAAAGGTAGATAATGTCTCCTAAACCTGATAGTTTTCTTTGAAGCAGTCACCAAAGCCGTAAACAAGGGTAAGGTGGTTCACACAGCCTATCTAGATCTTGCCAAGGCTTTCAACACAATCCCCCACTCTGGAATTATAGATAAACTCACTAAACTAGGTATAAATCCCTATGTCACAAGATGGGTTGCCAACTGGATCACTGAAAGAACCCACACTGTGAAAGTAGCAGACTCCAAATCCGACTTCAGACCAGTTACAAGTGAAGTACCACAGGGTTCAGTCCTGGGTCCTCTCCTGTTTGGTATCTACTTCTATGACGTACAGGCTAACACAGAAGGTCTTTGGCTAATGAAGTCTGCAGATGATTGCAAACTAGGAGCCATAATCGAAACTCCTAACGATGTGGACATCCTACAAAAGGGCCTCACTAAGACAGATGCCTGGTGTCAAAGCCATGGCCTCAAGCTCAATGCGAAAAAGTGCATTGTCATCCCCTTTGGTAAAAACTCTGTACCCATGAACTACATCATAGGCGGTAGTATACTTAACACCGAAAGTGTGATAACAGACCTTGGGACACAGGTGGACAGTAGTCTCTGCTTTGATAATCACATCGGCACAGTAGTCAGGAAATCCTTCTACGTGGCACCCCTCATCACAAAAGGTTTCTCATCCAGAAAAAAAAGAGGTCACTGTTCCCCTCTACTCATCACTCATTAGACTCATTACAGAGTACAACACCCCTTTTAGTATGTACCTCACAAGACATCTACAACAACTGGAAAGGACGCAGAAATACCTCACAAAGAGGATTACTGACCTCAAACAGATGCCCTACGCAGACCATCTCAAAAAACTCCAGCTTTACTCCGTCGCATATCGCCTACTCAGAGGTGATCTCTACCTAACATACAAAGCTATGTCAAACCCAGAGCTGTTGGACATGCTCCACTTAAAGAAATCCCAATCCCTCCAAGATACACACTCTAGGGACCTAAACCTTGTCACCACAATAAACAGAACATGACAGAGGGATAGATTCCTGTCCCAGAGACTTCCCATACCTGGAATAAACTACCTATCTATATCAAACAAAGCTCCTCATTAGCACTCTTCAGGAAAAATCTTGATGATTGGATGGGAAATAGGAAATTCACCCCGAGGATCACCTATATGGCTCTGCTCGACAGTGGCACAGGAAAATAATTTTCTTGGGTGGCAAAAGCCAGGGTACCTTTTTGGCTGGGCTTGTATAGGCCCCAGGGCTGATAGCCTAGTACCTACCTATGAACCTATGAACCCATGAACATATGGTGGAAATATATGTACATATACTTATCCAGACAGCCATATATATATATATATATATATATATATATATATATATATATATATATATATATATAATTACACATGTATACTACTTCCGATTACCACTGCCATGGCAACCACCCACTATGAATCCCTACATCATGTGGGCATGGTCCCTTTACATTTCCTGTGTGATGGATATTCTTTCTGTGTGTGGGCATCAGTGTTACAGACAGCAGGTTGCAATACCTCTTACAGGAGAACCCGCACCCTCTTAGTGGCCACATATCTGTAGGAGGATCAGGAACTACAGACAGACTGTGAATAGAGTTGTGTTATTTTTTATATAGTACAGATGTTACAGGGTGTGTGTGTGTACATACTAGTCTACCTTGGAATGCAGTCTGTCTGCATAGCTCATTACTGTGGGCCTATCCTCCTGCTGGACAGAGGTATGCCTATTATGTGATGTCTGTCCACCACACAGGTCCTGTGTCAGATATTACACTGGCAGTGTGTGTGTTGCGTGCTATCAGTGCATGGCTACATCCATTTCTGTTTCTAACCTCAATTCCCTGACTAAGGGTATGTTGCAGACTATCTTGTAACACCAGCACCTTGCTTAATGTATGGCAACAGTGTTCCACATATGTGTCTGTGTGCCAGCCTCTGTCCTCCATCTACATACCAGCTCTGCACATATGTCATGCTGTTGGGAGTTGTTCTGTAGTGAGCTGTAAGTATATCACACTGCCATTGTTGCCATTAGTCCACTGCTGTTGTATGCCCCACACATACAGTGGGGCTGGGGCCATATATGTGTGGGCATCACCTACACAATACATGTGTGCCCTTATGCACTGCAGAGGCCAGTGTATGTAACAGTGGTATATGGGCCTGTATTATTGAGTCTAGGTGGGGAGCACCATAAATGACCTAGACTATTACAAAATATGGGGGTATCAGGGGTGAGCTGCCACAAGGTATCTGGTGGTACAGTACCATATACTTCATCTATATTGACATTACTTACATGAATTGGGGTACTGCAAGCCTACTGCCTCCTGTGATACAGACTGTTCTATTTGTCGGTGTGCTCCTGATGGTGTCATTTATGCCTTGTTATGTACCAGTTACAACCCATTTGATCACAAAACGTCTTTGCCTCCTACTGAGTTTGTACAGAGTGTAGATAGAGGCTGCTGAACTACACACCTGCAGTACGTACTGTTGATTGTTTGGTATCCTGTGGCCCAGTCTGTCTTCACTATTGTACAATCTGAAAGGCTTGGCCTGGACAGCAACAGTTGTGAACCTTTCCAGACTACTGTATTAGTGTAACTGTTTCACAGTTGCAGTACTCTGTTTATGTGGTTGTCAGTATCTGAGCAGCTATATGACATGGCATATAGAACTGTTATAGTACACAATTAAAGGATTCCCATTTCTGCAAACCTGTGTGTGGTGTCTTCCCTATGACCTTTCTATGGGTATATGTTGCAGGCAGCGATTTACATTTGTATGGGTGGCCCATACGGTGCACAGTTGATCAGGTGTTAACTGTAGGCATAGTGGCTGTTCAATATTGTGTGCACTGTCTACATGTGTATCTTATTGTACATGTATCTGTGTGTGTATGTGTAGTCACATGTGTATATTTATATATATATATATATATATATATATATATATATATTATATATATATACATATATATATATATATATATATATATATATATATATATATATATATATATATATATATATATATATATATATATATATATATATATATATATATATATATATATGTATATCTGTAACTGCATATATGTGTCTGTGTATCTGTATCCTGGGGATGTTGATGGCTTCCAAATATTACATGTCCTATGGGAGGCAGACTGTACTTGGTAGTGTATTGCAGGGCACATGTTTTTGGCTATGGGGGGGATGCCTATTCGTACAAGACGTATAGTATGTGGTGCCTCTCAACCCCATTAATGGTGCATGTGGACATATGTGTATTTGTTAATCTGCCATTGCTATCTAAAGATGTATGGCCATATATACCTATATAGATATAGATATATATCTGCTAACATATATATAACTATGTCCGTATATACCTACATAGATATATATCTGTGTACACATATGTAAAGTGCTGTGTATATGTAGACATATAGGTGTAGACACATATATGTGTTGATTTACGCATATGCATGTACATATGTGCATATATAGTGATATATATATATATATATAGTTAGTAAAACAAAAAATATATATATATATGTACATCTGTTTAGATTGTAATATAGTTACACAAACAGACATCTAGGTGTTGGTGTACATTCTCTTTACTGTTGCATGACAGGACTGAATGATATGTTTCTGAAAACATTGAAGGTCTGTATATCTGTCATGGCTTAGTGGTACATCACCCTGTCTAGGGTGTGCAGTGTCCTTGTTTTGAGCCTTGCAAGAGCTGTTTATTTTGTTGCTGGGCAGAACATGGCCCATTGGATACAGAATGATTAAGGCACTTTTAAGCAGTTGTAAGCAGGTTTGTGCGGGTTTGCATGACGGCAAGCACTGCTAACCTCCAGTTATGTTTTCTCACTCTCAGCTTCGGAATTGTTCAACCTGTGTAGGCATAGCTTATCCCCGGACAAAACCATGCAAACCCACTTACTGCTGCTTAAAAGTGCTTACTACCGCTTACCCCATGCTAATTTCTTTAAAAGAAAAGAAAAAGGGGTTGATAGGAAAGTGGTGAAAAAAGGGGAACTATGAGGGCAAGACAGTAGGGAAAATAGCTAGGCATGTGCAGGAAGGGTATAGGAAAGGTCCATAGTTGCCCATTTCTTCTACAGCAACAGCTGTGCAAATACACTGAATTTGGAGATACATTTGGACCCTCAAACCACTAGGAGAGGGGTGAGGACAACATATATTCATTGTGATTACACCAGATTACATTTGTCCAGTGGACACATGTGCAAAATGGACAGCTGTGTATGGGGCGAGATTTTTTTGTGGGAACAGATTGCCCTTTTTATTTTTTCAGGTGAGAGTGGGATGTTGGGGAGGGGTAGTAGGTATATTTGGGGAGGTAGGTTGGGTAGGTTAACAGACAAGAAAAACAAGATGCATACAGGGCCGATATATGACACATGTGGGGGGTAAACACCTTGGACGGGGAAGGGTGTTTGGAAGTCGCAAGCCCATGAGCCCCCAACTGGAAACAGTGCGACTGAGGTCCCCACCCATGGGCAGTCACCACTGCACCTTCAGGACCCCAAAGGTGGCTGTCCTGGGGGCTGTGTAGGAGAAGCAGACTCACCCAACACAGCCACCTTTGGGGTGGCTGTGATGGGGGCTGTGTAGGAGGGGCAGGCTCACCATCTAATTGTGCCACTCGGCCCTCAAGCTGGCGTAGATGGTCTTGAAACTCCAGATCAAGCTCCCTACACACCACTGCCCGGGACATGTTGATGGGTGACAGGGTCCCCTCTGCACCCACTCTGAGGGGGGGCAAGCCCTGTCCCCTGCAGCAGTTCCACCCAAAGGTGGCGCAGGACCCACAGAGGAGGAGGTCTCAGGCTGGGCCCCAGATGTGCTGGTGCCCGGTGCCATGGCCAGCTGAGGTGGGACAGGTGGGTTCGCTGGGACCAGCGTTCCCATACGAGCTATGTTGTAACAGGTTTATGACAGATATGGGTTAGTAACAGCCAGCAGCATTCAGGATCAATTATAACAGCATGCATAGGTATTCCCATTAACTCAAAACACCAAATTTAACACAGTTGCAGAGCAAGCAGGACACATGCATATATGGAACAACAGTGGCCATTACAAGAGCATACGGGTTTCATTGATGGCAACAGGCCACCAATATGGGTGTATTTTAATAAGGCAGATGCATAGAAACAGATGTGAATATTCATAAACCATTAGGATATATGTCCCAACAAAAGTTTGGACTGTACACAAACCAGTTGAGGAGTGTCATTGGGTTATTTTGCACATATGGTAGTGGTGAGAGAGAGCGTTCAATTAACAACTGATATATCCATGTAGTTTTCACAACATTCTTAGTCACTGCAGTGATCTTTCCCTTACATGTATTATTACACTACCCAATGGCCTTATATTGTACACTGGCATGTTTATAGATTAATATATATGTTACCTGTGTTTCACATAGAGGCATGACAGGATGCAGGTGTTAATGCAACATATGTTGAGAATTGCTATCATACACATTGTGTGAGGTGCTAGAATGACA
Organism: Protopterus annectens; assembly: GCF_019279795.1. Classification (NCBI taxonomy): domain Eukaryota; kingdom Metazoa; phylum Chordata; order Ceratodontiformes; family Protopteridae; genus Protopterus; species Protopterus annectens. The sequence goes on along the minus strand of NC_056726.1, from coordinate 413,359,264 downwards.
GGTTTGTTTTCATATACATTCTATGACTATGTACATGTTTGACTATCAGTTATATGTCATTAATGGCTGCCTACATTTCTTGGATCATCACACTGAGTTTTCAGGGGAACAGGGTATCAGGCTGGTGATATGGGCCATTTATCTGGACATGCTGGACAGATCGGAACAGTTGTGGGGTATGAATATGCATACAATTTTCAATATGAACATTCTAGCACATTCTGTACAGTTGTTGGGTGTAATTATACATACATCTTGCTTTCTATCTGGACATTGTTACAA